>NW_022280659.1:0-22101 GCF_004355925.1 Anarrhichthys ocellatus | reverse complement strand
ATCTGTACCTCTGTTTCTCTGTACCTCTGTATCTCTGTACCTCTGTATCTCTGTACCTCTGTGTCTCTGTATCTCTGTACCTCTGTGTCTCTGTACCTCTGTATCTCTGTACCTCTGTACCTCTGTACCTCTATATCTGTATCTCTGTATCTCTGTTTCTCTGTACCTGTGTTTCTTTGTATCTCTGTACCTCTGTTTCTCTGTATATCTGTATCTCTGTACCTCTGTTTCTCTGTATCTCTGTACCTCTGTTTCTCTGAATCTCTGTACCTATCTGTGTCTCTGTATCTCTGTATGTCTGTATCTCTGTACCTCTGTTTCTCTGTACCTCTGTACATCTTTACCTCTGTTTATCTGTACCTCTGTACATCTTTACCTCTGTTTATCTGTACCTCTGTTTCTCTGAATCTCTGTACCTCTGTATCTGTACCTCTGTACATCTGCACCACTTTGTATCTCTGTATCTCTGTATATGAGACCTGAGGGTGAAGATTCAGCCTCAGACTGGAGCTTTTGTAGGTGATGGATGTTGTCGCTGAACACTGTGAGCTAATGAACAGATCTGTTTAGCCAGCCGCTCTGCTGACCACTGACCCTGCTCAGTCTCCACACTGAAGGGAATAAAGCACATCAGTGCTCTGTAAATACGAACGAGGAAGGAAAACGCAATTATTGGGAGGAACTGTTGGCTCCACATGAAGTGAAATTATTCAAAATGATGAAGAGACGGTGTCATGTTCCACTGTGTTAGAGCAGGAAGTGTAAGACAAACCACAGCCAATCAGCTTTCTCCACTCACTCGTTCTTTTCTTTCTCACCAAACTCCAAACTTTATCTGCTTTTAACACATTAGTAAGTAAGTAAGTAAGATTTATTTATAAAGCCTTTTTTACAGACACAAGTCACAAAGTGCTTAACAGGGGCAGAATTACTGACATAAAAAACACAATGTGACCATATATGGGCCAATAATTTACATACACACTGAAAGAACATAATTAAAACATGGTTTAAAAGCTAATTTAAAACATGGTTTAAAAGCAGGCCTAGGACATGAGTTTTTAGTCAAATGCCAGTCTAAACAGATATGTCTTGAGCTGATTCTGGAATGAATTCACAGAATCTGTGAAACGTAGGGGTGCAGAGCATTCCACAACTTTGGTGCTGCTGCCTCAAAAGCTCGGTCACCACGGGTCTTAAGGCGAGTGGGTGGGACAGACAGATAACCTAACACGTTTGACCTGAGAGTGTGGGCGGGTAAGGGTGAAGTAAATCATATGTAGGAGCCTGGCCGTGTAGTCCTCTGTAAGTGAGAGTGAGAATTTTGAAATGGATTCTAAATGCTACAGGGAGCCAGTGGATAGATCAGAGTACGGGGGTGATGTGAGACTGTCTATTTGTCCTGGTGAGTAATCTGGTGGCAGCGTTTTGGATGACCTGCAGACGGTTAAAAGCAGACATACTGAGTGATGAGAAAAGTGTGTTACAGTAGTCGATACGTGAAGAGATAAAGGCGTTTATGATCATCTCTAGTTCAGCTGTTGATACTACTGATCTCAGTTTACTGATATTTCTTAGGTGGAAGAAACATGATCTGGACAGCTGCTTAACATGGGGGTCAAACGACATGGATCGATCAAAAATAACCCCTAGATTACACAGGTTGCAATGGGCAGCAGAGGAGAGTGGACCAATACTCTGCCTGATCGTAGGGACAAACTCATCTGGAGCAATAACTAGAACCTCCGTCTTTGTGTCGTTAAGTTGTAAGCAGTTTTCTGCTGTCCAGTCTCTGATAGCATTTACACAGTCCAGGAGCCTAGTTAATGCATTAGAGTTTACAGAGCGAAAACCATCTAAAATTCTTCAGACCCTGTTAGTTATTAATGGTGAAACTAAATGTTGAGGGTGGGTGTCAAAAGGCAATGGTCCTGAATAAATAAATACTAATAACTCTGACCAAACCTGTAATTTCTCCTCCGTCCTCTGCACATTTGACCATATATACAGTATATATACACATCCTGACATTTCCATGATGATATGTGCTTGTATTCTATCACTTATTCTTTACTCTTCTTCTTTGTAAAACACTTTGATACTAGTTTTGATAAGTGAGATATAAATGAACTTTATTATTATTATTATCAATCACACAACATATGTTTATATATTAAACCTTCATTGCACAACATGAAACTGAGTCGCATAGATTTTCACCTGCTGCTGTTTGTTCTGTTCAGAGAGACTGAAGAGCTTCATATTCAACATGTTTTCTTTAGAAGATAATAAATCAACAAATGCTGCTCTTCTGCTCTTCTCCCTCTACACCAACAACTGCACCTCAGAGGATCCGTCTGTTAAACTCCAACGGTCATCGGCCTCATCAGGGACGGTAATGAGTCTGCATACAGACGGGAGGTTGAACAGCTGGTCCTCTGGTGTGGTCAGAACAACCTGGAGCTGAACAAGCTCAAAACTGTGGAGATGACAGTGGACTTCAGGAGGAGCCCCCCAACACTGCCCCCACTCACCATACTCAACTAAAGATAAGATAAGATAAAGAGGTTTTTATTGTCATTGTGATACAACGAAATTCCCTTTGAAAGTCCTCAGCCAGCCAGCAGCAGCGAACAACAACAATGATAACAAACAATATACAAGATAAAAATACACAAAAGGAATAAAAACTTTACCAAAGATAGAAATACACAAAAGGAATAAAAACAGCACTATGTCTGTTGTGGAGACCTTCAGGTTTCTGGGATCCACAAACTCCCAGGACCTGAAGTGGGCTCCCAACATCAACACCATCAGGAAAAAGGCCCAGCAGAGGTGTTACTTCCTGCACCAGCTCAGGAAGTTCAACCTGCCTCAGGAGCTGCTGATCCTGTTCTACTCCACCATCATCCAGTCTGTTCTCTGCTCCTCCATCACTGTGTGGTTTGGATCGGCCACCAAACAGGACAGGAACAGACTGCAACGGATTGTCAGGTCTGCAGAGAGAAACATTGGTTCCAGCCTGCCCTCCATCCTGGACTTGTACACCTCCAGAGTCAGGAAACGGGCAGGAAAGATCACTGCAGACCCATCACAACCTGGACACAAGCTGTTCCAACTCCTCCTCTCTGGTAGGCGCTACAGAGCTCTGTACGCCAAAACCACCAGACACAGCTTCTTTCTGCTGGTTGTCACTCTCGTGAACAATTAATCAGACAAACTGCACCTCCATTTACACTATTTGCACTATTACCACCATTTTGCACTAATATCCCAATTCCATTGTCCATTGTTGTTGTTGTTGCTCTCATGTTCATATATATTCTTCGATATATATTTATATTTATATTGTACATAATTTAAATGTTATATTGTTTTTATATTTTTCTTGTTTATTTGTATATTCTATGTATGTACGTTGAGAGCAGCGTGTAAACTGTTCGGGCCGTAACTTTTGAACACAGAGAGAAACCGCCCCCCTCACTGCAGCCATGTGCTTCGCGTCCGTTTCCAAAACAAAACAGCTGGTTCAAGTTAAAATCAAATGGATTTATTATCCCACAAACGCAAGAACAGTTACAAACCGAATCACACTATTAATAATCTAACGTTCCATGAAACAGAGGCCCGCAGCGAATCTCAAGATGTCCGTAGATCCACAGTCTTTTGTGTTCCGAGTGTCTCTGAGATGTCCCGTATCAGCTCAGTGATTGGCTGACCTCTCTCAGACTCCTCCTGCCCTCTGACCCGATGGTCCAGCCCCTCTGAAGCCAGCATGTCTTTGCTTGACCATTTCCTGTTTCCTTCCTGAAGCCGGTGTCTCTGTTGGCTCATATGGACGTATCCTGCAAACCCTCACTCTCCTACCACTTCATCGTTCAATACATCCAATGACTATTCTTACAGTGTTCAAAACATTTAATGACTATGCTTACAGTGTTCAATACATTCAATGACTATGCTTTTTAGTTCAAAACTTGTATAAGTAAATATACTGTAACATACAATATCCACCACTAGGGGTGCTATTAAACATACTAGGAATACTTTTAAACTTAAAATCCTCACAATTCCCCCCTAACTCGCTATTCATAGAGAGTTTCTTAAATCCCTGGAAAAACAATCCCTCTTTGAAGCCAGCTCACATGGGTGTTTCAACCGGAGTCAAACTCCATGTATGCGTTTTGTTAGGGCCGTAACTTTTGAACACAGAGAAGTCGCCCTTCCCCTCACTGCAGCCATGTGCTTGGCTTCCGTTTCCAAAACAAAACAGCTGGTTCGAGTTAAAATGAAATGGATTTATTATCCCACAAATGCAAGAACAGTTACAAACCGAATCACACTATTAATAACAATATGTTCCATGAAACAGAGGCCCAATCCAGGGCATCCGGCCGACTGGTGTGTCGCCGATGGCCCCCAGAAGATCTGAAGTCCTCCAGAGTTTCAAACCCTTTGTCCCTGCAGAGTCTCTGAAATGTCTCATATAATACATTCCTTAGCCCATTGATCAGCTCAATGATTGGCTGAAATCCAATAAGCTCCTCCTGGCCTTTGACCCGATGGTCAGTCCTCTTCCTTCATTGAAGCAGCATACACCATATCCTCGCTCGGCCATCCTTCGTTGCAGCAGACTCTACTCGTGTCCTTGAATGGTTGCGACCTGAAATTCCCTTACTCACCTAACATCAATCTAATCTCTTTCACAGTTCAATAATTCAAGTTCATTGACTATACTTAGTGTTCAATACATACAGTGACTATACTTTTTAGTTTAATACATTCAATGAATATGTTTTTATGGTTTAACACTTCTATAAGTAAATACACTGTAACATAAAATATCCTTTATAAGTAAACATATTGTGACATTTAATATCCACCACTAGGGGTGCTATTAAACATGCTTAGAATGCTTTTAATACTTAAATTCCTCACAGTATGAACACATGGCCAATAAAGCTAATTCTGATTCTGATTCTGAATAAAACAATCAATTCATATTTATTCTCATTATTATTTAATTTTACTGCAGGTTTCCTGACTTTACTTTAGTTTGTTGCTCTTCAGATCAAGAGAAAAAACAAATAAAGGTTTTGGAAGATTTTTTTGACATATTTGAATTCATATAAAAACGGTTGAAGAGAAACATCCTTCAAAAAAGGAAACAAAGTTTACAGGTGTGATGGATGTTTAACGTGAATGTGAGGAGGTTCAACAGCTGTTATGTTAATTAACTCATTTAATATGCAGATTCAGTCCTCAGAGGCCTCACCTCATTAATTCTTCTCGTTGACTCCAGTAATTATTTGTTTGTGGATTCAATTTGGAGATTTAGAAAGCGTGTGTGTGTGTGTGTCTGTGCGTGTGTGTGTGCTTGTGCATTTGTGTGTGTGGGCGTGCGTGTGTGTGAGAGTGTGTGTGTATGTGTGTGTGTTTGTTTGTGTGTGTGTGCATGTGTGTGTGTGTGCGTGTGCGTGTGTGAGAGTGGTGTTTGAGTGTGTGTGAGTGTGCTTGTGCGTTTGTGTGTGTGTGTGTGTGTGCGTGTGTGTGTGTGTTTTTGTGTGTGTGTGTGTGTGGGCGTGCGTGTGTGTGAGAGCGCGCGTGTGTGTGTGCATGTGTGTGTTTGTTTGTGTGTGTGTGCATGCGTGTGTGTGTGGATCACAACTTGCAGCACCAGCTCAACTTCATGTTTTGTTCACATAAAGTGAATAAATTCATTCTGGTGTTTTAAAGGTTTACAGAGTCTGTGAAGCTGAAAACATGAAGCCCACTTTCGTCTGAACCTGCTAACAAGAACCACGGATTATTCTACTGAATATTCCACAGAGTTTTTCACTGTATTCACCGAGAAGAAGACAAACAGACTGAAGTCTGAGAGATTTAGGAGGATTTCTCCTTTAATCATGCAGCTCTCTGATCTCACAGAACAAACATGGCGCTCTAATTAGTGATGATTAGTAATCTGAAGTAAAAGACACTGTTCATGGAGACAGTTATTACTATTCTGTTCTGAGTAACAAAATCAATAAGTGAGAAACATGATTTGATTATATGATTATATGTATTATGTTATTTGTATATAATATATATTATATAGATGAACCCGACGTCAACATCTGGTCCAGAGAGATCAATATTTCAGTCAGCAGCTGTGTTCTTCTATATCTATGTACATTTATATACTGTATATACAATATGTATAAAAACGGGATAAAAACGCAGTTTGAGTCTTAACTCTGGTCAACAACATCCTGATTCCAACACTGTCATCATGTCATAAACCATTTAAACCTGTGAATATTATTTTCACCTGTCAACACAATTATTAATGTTTTTCTTCTCATTGACTTTTAAATACGTGTAAAATGTGGCTAGAATTTTAGTTTGAACAGAATGAACGAGGTCACAGTGTTGACTTTGTGTCAGACAAATTAAAAAGGAATTTACTGCAATCCAGATTTTCAGAACAATCCGGATGGATGAGAGACACACACACACACACACACACACACACACAACTCACACAAACACACACACACAACTCTTCATATTTACATTTTGAGTGTGAGGTTAGAAGACGTTTACATAGAAGTGAAAGTCTGTTACATTTAAATATCAAATGGGTTTATAAAGTGCTGATTAAGCTCTTTGCTGGTGACAGGAAGCAGCTAGAGCTAAAGGAGCAGACGCTACTACTTTGACTGAAACTATGGCAGAAAATCCTAAAAAGAAGAAAAGTTTCTGGAGTGAATACTCAGAATAAAGCCATTTTAATTTCTCTTCCTCTTTGCCTGCATGTATACGTCATAAACATGTTGGTGTAGTTACTCTCACGGCCACAAGGGGGAGACGAAAGTGAAGCGCACGCTGCACCACAATAAAATGGCGGCATACTTGATTTTATTTTGGTACATCTTGACTATATATGTTCAATGTTTCAGCAAATATGTGAGTTAAATTCATTCCTTTTTAATCTTTTAACAGATTATGAAATCCAAAAACCTGGTCTGACGTGGACCAGAACTGGCTCCCTAAAGTCCCCCTTCATGTCAGACTGAATATTTGAGACTGCTAAAGTTTAAACGCAGTCCTGGATCAGTTGAGTGTCAATGATTCAACTTGTCCTGTTTTTCATTGAGGCTCATGTCATCACTCTGTAAATATTCTGCGGCTGCATTTTTTTCTCGTCTGAGTTGTGGTCACCTAACAAACCGCAGAGAATTACATATTAACTTTCTTTTACGCTCCGCTCGTCTTTCGTCTCCATGACAGCAGCGCCTCCACTCTCACTTCTCGTGTCTGAGACAACTGGTGCTGCACATCTTTCTTCATACATGACACGACCTCCTCTCTAAGTATTTTATGAATGTAATCCGACGCATCCATCACAGCGAGGCAGCGAGGCCTGTGTTAATCCTCTCTGTTCACTCTGAGTTGGGAGTCAAATGGCCCTAAAGGCTAATGAGAGAGCAGCGTGAGCTTGAGTCCCACAGTCTGAGGAATTAATCTCTTCTGTCACTGCTCAGTTAGTGTGGAGCCGTGACAGAGACACTTTCATATTAGAAGACATTTTCATGAGAAGTTACCAGGCTGAAAAGAAGAAGTTCTGCCAATTTAAACAAAGATAAATGTTATAATGTTCCCTTCATCGGTATAATATATAATATAATCGGTGGTGGAAGACGCCCTTTATTTCAGTAAGAATATTACTGCTGTGTACATTATTACAATCAAATGAATAAAAAGTAAGAAGTACAATAGTGTCAGCAATAAAAGTACAAGTAGCCAACAAACAAGAGTTTTTTTAGTTCTAACACACAGGCTCCACCTTCTACTGAATCTATGGGACTAGAAAAGAGGCAGGTGCGATTCTCTGGGCCATCGTCTCCAGAATTGGCACCTGAGAGGGACAGGCTTAGGAGGTGAGACCTGCTATTGGTGCTCAAGGCCTTGGTATAGGGTCCCTTTCAGCCTGTGGAGAACTCCTCTGAAGACCGCTTTGCTTCTGGCACTGAGCTCAAGAGGATTTGTTTCCTAACCGCCCTGCCGATGCATCGGTTGCTTGTTGCTTTGTGGGCTCCCCTCAGACCAAATCCCTCCTTTGTTCCCTAGAACTTAAGGACTTCTTTCAGGTCTTCCGGTAATACTTTTTCTTGTAATGGAGTATTTTTACATCTTAACATTTCTTCCATCATATATAGACTTTCAGTCCATCACTCTGTGTTCTCGGGTCTGAGCCCACATCAGATCAGCAACACTTATTTTTATTATTTCCCAAGAGGTTTTATAATTTTTATGAATTTGACCACCGGAGATTTATAGTCCAGTATACATGTAATTGTCACTGGACTATATGCCCCGTGTGGAGAAGAGATGTAATGGCACTGTCAGGATTAATCTAAATGACATTATTGATCACTGGGAGTCCTTCTGGTGGACGACTATGTGATGTTGTTTTCCAAAAAATATTTTCAATAGTTACCTTTGAGAGACAAATGATATTGTGATCCTGTTTTAAATTGACAAACATCATATGTGTTTTCTATGCAGCTCATATCTGTGTGCAGCCTCACAGGGAGCGTTCGCTTCCTTTAGGGTGCACACTCGTCTGATGATGCACTTCAATGTGCATGAAAAACCTGCGGACCGGCTACACCCGTAATCTCTTGTAGCTCGCTGCCCCATCATTGCTCTACCTTTGACCATTTAATTCAACACTTTTCTCTGGTTCAATTTAAAGAGTGTGGAAATCAGCTTTAGTGACTCCTCTACACAAAGGAGGAGACACAATTAATCTGAATATGTTCATGTCCAGCACAAATGTTGGAATCTTTTGTAAACTAACAGCTCTGTACTTTCTATTTTAAAATTAGTTCCTGCTCTTGATCCTTTGATAGAAAACATGCAGCTTTGTTCATTTATTTGTCAAAGGCTTTTGAAACTGTCAATCACAGACTTCTTCTGATGAAGCATGAAAGTATTACTTTTAAATGGTTTCAGGACTACTTCCCTGATGGAGCACAGAGCATAAACAATGTTATGCCACAGGTTGAATTTTGTTCCCATTGTTGTTCACTGTGTACGTTAATATTTAGCCTCAGTAAACAACTGCAAAGCACGTTTTTATGCAGATGATATCATTCTTTATGCTCATGTGACATCTGTGGAGAAAGTTGTGTCAAATCTTCAATGTGCATTTGATTTTGTGCAGAAATCCTAAAAAGCCTTAGTTATCTTCTAAATGAGTCTATGCTCTTTACAAGGTCAAAGAAATATGGACATGATGCTCACAGATTTTAAATATCTGCAGGATGAGATCATGCTTCTCTTTAAATAACAAAATGACTATTGTTCAATCAACTAGGATAAAATCATAGATAGTTTGTATCTACCATAGAACTCACCACTGTGAACCTGTGGGATGTTTTCTCTGTGATGGAAGGAAAGACAATGCCTCTTTTTTAATAAGGCATTTTAAAAACTTGAATTAATCCTTTTGTCATCGCAATACTTTTTATCCCTTAAACTCCTCAGATCAATAAGCAGCTTGTTTTTTGCACCAAATCAATGGAAGAAATGATTAGAGGTATTGAAATGAGACAGTGATGTGTTGGTAGATCATATTCAGTGTGTGATAGATGATTTGGTTAATCGACACACATGGTTGTTATTTATTGTTTTCATGCTGTTGTTGTACATCCTTCCTCTTTGTATATTTAATATCCTTCAAGCCCGTATGAATGTGGTAAATTCAGGGAACATCAAAACTGTCTGTGATGGATGTTTACAACAGACAGTTTATGTGATTGAAGTGTTTCTCTCTGATTGTCTCACTACTTGTGTTTCTGAGCTGTCAGACGTTTTCTTGATGATGTAAAGTTTTGATTATATCAAGTTAATTTCAAACTGTTGTGTAATTACACCTGAGAGCCAGAACACAGACAGTGGCTCTGGGTTAAATATCATCAGAGCTGCTCATTATGTAAATGAGTCTCAGGTAAATCTAGGACAGTCAGTTGTGGTGACGGCGGCGGCCTCGGTCACGGCCGTCATGTTGAGCGAGTGCTCTCATTGAACTGTGGTCTGCAGCAGATATGTCATCACTCTCAGCCTATCTGTCTTCATCTAAAGCAGCTCCAGAGACGAGCTGAGACTCATCGAAGACGTCTGATTGGTCAGAGAGTCAGTAGAGAGAAGCTGAGACTCATGGGACGGACAGGAGACGTCTGATTGGTCAGTAGAGACGGGCTGAGACAAGCTGACCAACTCAGATGGTTTCCAGGTGTCTCAGTCAGACTCTTTGAGTCCATTTCCTCTTTTGTCTGGCTGTCATCTCTGCTGTGTAAAAATGGTAAAATATGGTAAAATATTCTGGATCCTTGTAGACCAGCTGATATAAACAAAGACATCTTAATTTGTTAATGTGGATCATCAACGATCAATGATTCATATCAGCAGCAAAGAAAAACGTGATGAGGGATGTAAAGGTTTTTTGCTCCTTTATTTCTTTTGTGCTGATCTGATTTTTGATCCGATCTGAACCGTGAGTTTTAGGATCCATTGATCCTATAGAGGTGTTTTTAAGATGATCGGCTCTAAACGACGTGTTCAGGTGATGATGTGTTCAGGTTAGATGTGTTCAGGTGATGATGTGTTCTGGTGATGATGTGTTAGGGTTAGATGTGTTCAGGTGATGATGTGTTCAGGTGATGATGTGTTGAGGTTAGATGTGTTCAGGTGATGATGTGTTCAGGTTAGATGTGTCCATGTAGATGGTAGATAGATAGATATGTACTTTATTCATCCCCAGGGGGAAATTTGTATGTGATGTGTTGATGTGTTAGGGTTAGATGTGTTCAGGTGATGACGTGTTAGGGTTAGATGTGTTCAGGTGATGGTGTGTTAGGGTTAGATGTGTTCAGGTGATGGTGTGTTCAGGCAATGATGTGTTCAGGTAATGATGTGTTATGATGTGTATCTTCGGTGGAGATGGACTCATCTGTCTCAAAGAATATTTACCTGCAACATTTATTCCTGTTTACCATCTTTACATTGTCAACGTGTTTAGAGGAACCAATGTAAAGTGTTTGTCCGGAGACGTCTTAAAGATGTTGGTCGACTGAGAGAATGAAAACTACTGCGTTTCAAATGAGCTGACTCTTGGATGAATGAAGCCGAGTCCTCCAAAGGAAAATGAGACGGCTCAGTAAACGTCTCTCGTCTCACAGCTTCTTCCGGCGGTTTGAAATAATTTTGGGAGCATCTTGTCTTCAGGGATTTGTTCCAGCAGAATAATGGAGAACTTCCTCCCCATTGTATTTAGCAACCACAGGGCCCATTTGATTCCATCACTGTGTTGTGGTCCCACGTTCCCTGAACACATCACATCAGTAATGTGGCAGATTGCCCCCCCCCCCCCCACACACACACCTTGTTAAATCCCACTTTGTTTGCGGCCCTCGTCCTCTGACAGTTAAAGAAGTGACGAATGGCCATTATTATGGAAAGAAGGTTACTTTTATACACGGCTCGCGGCACTGAAGGGGGTTCAGGCTGCTGCTCCATCAATGTCAGAGAAACTAATGATAAGATATCATAAGACACAGGACGACCATGTTAAGATGGAGTGGCCTCCCGCCGTCAGCCGCCGTCTGTCTGCGCTCAGCATTCATCTTGATTCTGCATCTATTCGCACTTATTTTGCTTTACACCTGCAAAAATAGATCAAATGCTCGCAGCTTCTGTAGATTTATAAGAGGAAGAATCCGCTCGCACAGGAATAATGATGACAGAAGTGTCCTTTTCACTCTTTATTTCTGCACAACTTCACAGTAAACAGAGAAGCTGCTGTGTGTTTGCTGATCAAACTGTGACAGATTGGCGACCAGCGTCTGAACACTGCATTCATATACAAGAGAAATATATAAAGTTAAGTCAAACACTTCTCACCTCAAAACAAACACAATGAATCACAGATAAACTGCAGGAGATTTCACGAACAGCTGTTTCTCTGCTTCTCTCGGCCTGATTCATCTGCTGCTGCATGAAAGCATTGATATGATCTAGTTTGAGGATCTGATCCACGAATGTGAAGGTTTATCAGACAGACGCTACACGATAGGAGAACATCTACCAGGAATGTGAGTTTGAATGAATGTGATCATCCAAAGTCTTTTTGGCTTCGTCTCCCTTCTCAGGATGACAATATTCCACCGTTGTGTTTAGGTGTTAAGTTTGAAAGTCACTGATATAAACAAACAGTTGTGCGGATGAATATGCAGGGTGGATAGGTTTGGCCTGGATGTAGATCCCTCGTTCCAGGAAGACTTGCAGTCAGAAACATAGACGAGCGTCCAACTGAGGTGACGAGTGCAAAGTTAGAAGAATCAGTAGAACCACAACAAAGAATTGATCATAAATACTGCAGAGTGAAATATACCAGAATTCAGGAAAGATGGTGGTCTTATTTAATATTGCAAAATACACAGTGTGTTTTCTTTATTTAAAACTGAAACCTTTGTTCCCTAACGTAAACCACACACAGGACCTGAACCTCACATTCTTGTTTTTAGAATCAAACTCCGGTCCATCAGACATGGAGCTCCACTCACAGACTGAAGAGCAAAAGCTGATGAGAAATGTGGGAAACTTTTAATCAGCGTGAAGCAGACAATGATAAGCTGTTAGTCCAAGGAGCCGCGCTGCATTCAGGGTCTGTAAAAGAAACCGGGGTCTCAGGATCCTCCTCTGATGGGCGGATTAGAGGCTCAGATTGTTTTCCTGCTGCAGTTTCATTGAAGTTTCCTCTGAATTAATTGAACGTGTGTGATGGTTAAACCCTAGAAAAACAATTTTAAACACGGAGTCTTAGTTTTCTCCGGATGACTCCCAAATGTGAGTCTGTGGTTTGTGATGTTTGAGGAGGATTTTGATTTAATTACCACAGGCATGCATGAACGGGACGGAGCTGTGCTGCTTTTAAATCAAATTTAACATCAAAACAAAATCACATGCTAATCTTTTGATAATTGAATCCTTATTTATTAGGCAGCTTTTATTTGTTTAGTCACCAGCAAGGCGAAATGAAGTCCAGCTGCAAATATATGCAAAGACAAAATCGAGCCTCATGTTCTTTGACTATAAAAATAAAACTAACTGATGAGTGTGAACAGAAAGATTTACTGTTCGCAGAATTTATTTCACTTCCAACATCCATCTAAATATTTATTTTCTTATTTCTGATATGATCATAAGATATCTATATATAAGTAAGTAATTGTCACTTACTGTGCCTTTAAAAATAAGTTTAATGTGGTTCATGATTCACAAACGGTACTCATTTAGCCAATAACTAAGTACATTTACAAATAGTTTTGAGGTACTTCTATTTGACTTCAGCGTTTCCATTTTCAGCTGCTATGTACTCCACTACATCTCAGAAGAAAATACATTTTACTTTTTACTGCGCTACATTTATCTGATTTATCAAATTGTAGTTTGATTTGTCCTCAAACAAATGAAGCCAAGCTCAGAATCAACGAGCAGCCTGAGGAGCGAATCTCAGGGAAAACAAGTACATTATCCAGGAAAGAATAAAGATTACTTTTTAATTTTTGGTAAACAAACAAACCAAGAACGGCCTCTTCCCGGTGTCCCCCACCTCCCCTTTCTATGCCTTCAAAACAAAAGCCAAAACAATGCCAACAGAAAGAGAAGCCTATTTTCACACATTATTCTGTGAATTCAGGATTTATTTTGACCAAACCAGAGTAGCTGATTGTTGGAACAGTTGAAAGACCAAGTTTTATTCAGTTTCTGTCCAGTTTGAATGAAGTGTGTTTTACAAGGCATTAGTTCAGTGAAAGAAAGAAATTTGAATTCAGAAGGTGTTCGGTTGTATTTTTGGTTTAGGTGGAAGACTTTTGTGATTTTATTTACTTGCTGCTCACCCTCAATGCATCATGGTACATGAAGGCACAGTCAGTATGGCTCCGCAGAAGAAGTGATCAGCTTTCTAATCAATCAGATTTCTATATACTGTATATCTATAGATATACAAACCATCAGCACTGTTTGAACATCCACATAAAAGGTGCTGACTTTTCGCTTTAACACACATTCAGCCATTTGAACCAGTTGTGAAAAGCTGCATGTTGTCAGGCTTCTTCAGTGGTGGCTCTAGGACTTTTGACTTGAGGTGGCCACCAGACATGTTAGCTGGTGGAGTTCTCCACTTTCTCCAAAACTTCTTTGTAGTTCTCTTAACTGTGGTTGTTCCGACTGGGGAACTTCTGAAGCCTTTCTGTTGTCCTCCTCTGACTCTGGACCAGTTTCTCTACAGGACAACTTTACTTTGCCCTTAATATCAGAAATAAGCATTAGGAAGGAGTCAATCACTAAACCACTTAAGCAGAGGTGTCTAATTATTCTGTTGTTGCTGATTTCAGCGAACATTCAAACCAATCCAGGCCCAGTTGATGACCCATCTGGTAACAACTCTCATTCCTCTGTGGACAATTATCAAATTTCCGTTGCTCAAATGTTAATTTATGATTGCTTCCCTTGGTTGCTAAGTACTTTAATGACAGCTTGCAGTGCTTTTATCTAAATCTGTGGTAAAACAGTTACTTTGTGTTACTAGGGGACCTGACTTGGGATATGTTAACGCTAAGTCTATGGAAAGTGAAACACTAATTGATATTATTACAAAATTACAACATCATAATCAAGATCGGCGGTTCGATCCCCGGCTCCACTAGTCGCATGTTGGAGGTTGAACCCACCTTGGAGCAATGTGACGCTGTAAGATAAGACTATATGATGTCTGAGGTCTGCTTTCAGTTTGTACACAAAAGGCGTCTTTGATATCACATATCTGCTATAATGCCAAAGTTTTAACAATGTTTTGTGTTTACAGACAGAGACCCAGGTCAGTCCAGCAGCACTGAAATGTATTTATATAATATGTATAATATATATATAAGTCTCATCTCACAGACAGATTTGACTTCTGCACAGTCAACGGCGTCTCTTTAGAAGCCGCCCTGATGACTGTGCTGTGTAAAGACCATTATTCCCTTTTGTCCCGCACCGTCTTCTGTCTTTATTATTGCATAACAGAGGAGTAAATACGACAGATTTATCCTCTCTAATGACCTCCCTCCCTCGCCGCCATGCTCCAGTTTGATTAATGTGTCCGAGCTGAAACACAGAGGGAGGACGGCCCAATGTGACAAAACAACAACGGGCAGAAATCAAAAAGCTTGTGGAGAGATCACGGGAGAATTGTAGAAGGAGCGTCTTGTGTATCAGAAACATTAGGAATGTAATGTGCTATTACTCTGTGAGCTGCCAGCCTTCTTCCTCCAGACTCGGCTGATAATAGAGCTGGGCTTTCCAGGACTTGTCTGCAAGCGAACAAACCGCCGCGATAAGGGCCCTCGACACGCCGCCGCCTTAATACCAACCGCGCCCGCCGCTTCTCTGACAAAAAGTGACGTCGTCTGGAGAGCAAAGCAATCAGCCGACCTGGTATTACGGAGCATTTATGTGTGAGTGAGCTCCGCCACAGCAAATCTTGACCTTAAAGAAGCCCGTTATTCCATTTCTCTTCCAGACAACTCGGTAACTCCCTGTGAGAGCGGCGGCCGGCGGGGATTTCCTGCAGGTGATCTGTGGGTTTAATTCACTGATTCACCAATCTGTTTCCTAGCAGCAGAAATACAGGAGTAAAGACTCTGACATGTTGATATATGATCCGACACAAACACAAAGCGTCTGTTCATCAGAGTAAATACTCCTGAGATCAGCTGCAGAGCTGCACAGGTAAATGTAAAGTTGAGTAAACTGTGAACTGAGGATCACCAACCAGAAACACTTCATAACCTTTCAGACAGATTTTACTGTGGAGGAGTCCACAAACAGGTCCTTTTAGTTTCAGAAGATGAACCAAAGTTTATTTTAAAGGTAGAAGAATACAATAAATATCAGCCCCAGCAACACGAACATGTAGAACATAAAATCACTGAGTTCAATGTCTGCTGGTTTTTGTTTACTAAAGAACAGTGGTGGGCCGTCAGGGCCTGCAAGGCCTTCTCTGCTGGCCTAAACAGAATCACAAAGTTATATCTATTTTATAATTTAATAATTGTTCTTAAATACACTACATGTATTATAAATTATATAAATATTTTTCCCATTATCTTATGTTCTCATTGCACAGCTACTGTCTTCCTCAGTTGCTCTGCTTCCAGTGCAGCTTGTTTTAAGTAGAGCTTTTATCCAATCAGATTTCACCTCTGTGTCTCTATGTAAGAACAGAGGCCCGAGGCCTGCAGACTCACAAGTGAATCCATGTGCAGTTTAAGTGAATGGGGACAATATTGTTGATTGTCATAGTGTTCAACCAATCAGATCTTTAGTTTGACATGTTGGGCGTATTCTTTGACGTGTCAGAGCCTGCTAGGCGTGTTGCTGCAGTGTTGCTGGATTGATGTGTTGCTCTGTTGTCATATGAATATATGTGACTGGTTCTTGTGAGTTTGTTGTTGTCATTGTGTTAATTATATAGATTTGGACTATATGCATTGTCCATTAATTACGAAGCATACCGTCATGCACAGAGTTATTGTTTGTTAAGCTAGTTTAGCGTAGCTTCTCAGAAGTGCGGGGCATCGGCTGTTTTTTGTTGAGGTTTTTTTGTTCCGGGTTCAGAGGTCACAGTCCGTTGTCTCCTACGTGAGCTCAGTCCACCGAAAACGTTACATTTCCCACAATTTAAGCTTCTGCATTTTCCAAATGCACTAGTATTATTCAAACGTATTGTTCGGTTTGTAAGCCTCGTACCGAGCGGTTTAATACGAATATGTGTATTATTACACTCCTAGAAACAAATAACTGTAGCTGTGGCGTCATAATGAGATTATTAGGAGGTGTTTCAGCTGCAGGACAGCACTGAAGGCCCAGGTATAGAATGCACGGCCCGCCACTGCTAAAGAAGTTCAAAATGACGCTTTCATGTGGTGAAATCTGAATCTGAGAGCTTGAACAATAAAGTTGTTCTGTATATTACAAGTGTAATAATAATAATAAAATATAAATTTAATATACAGAATAGGGCTGCAAGTGGTGTAGTGGCTAGCACTGTCACCTCACAGGAAGAGGTGCCCGGGTTCAATCACTGACCCGGGGCGGTCCTTCTGTGTGGAGTTTGCACGTTCCCCCCGTGGCAGCGTGGGTTCCCTCCAGGTTCTCCGGCTTCCTCCCACAGTCCAAAGACATGCAGTTTAGGTTATTTGGAGACTCGAAATTGCCCGTAATCCTAATCCGTAGATGTGAGCGTGAATGTTTGTCTGTCTCTATATGTGCCCTGCGACCCTGAATAGGATCAGCGGTTTGGATAATGGAATGGAATTTACAGAACATGATGAGTAGTTCTACTCAGATTATAAAGTCTCCATCGGACATGAAACTCATTGAAAGAG
This sequence comes from Anarrhichthys ocellatus, assembly GCF_004355925.1. Classification (NCBI taxonomy): domain Eukaryota; kingdom Metazoa; phylum Chordata; class Actinopteri; order Perciformes; family Anarhichadidae; genus Anarrhichthys; species Anarrhichthys ocellatus. Next base: position 4,615 of record NW_022280659.1, on the reverse strand, counting down.
TTACAACAGTTTGACAAAATATCTGGTAATTTAATAAAAAAGCCAAATGTACAAATCTGTAAAACTACAACTCCTATACGGTGCATTTCACAAACAAAACATCCAATCAGAGAGCTTCAAATTCTGACCAACAGAACAAGAACCTGCGTGAACCCTTCAGGAACACAAAGTGAGAAAAACCACTGGACAACAAACTGATGTCACTTTATTGTTCAGCAGACTTCAGGCTCTCAGACAGACGTACAGACGTGATCATTATGGAGCTCATGTTCTAACTGTTCATGCTTGTCAGGATCAGGCTTTGCCCTGTGTGTTCTGTGTCTTTGTTTCTTTCTGTAGCTCCTCACCTAATCAGTTCATTCAGTGCACCTGCCAGTCACACTCAGCTCATTACTCTCACCTGCTCACTCTGCCTCCTTCACTATTTAAACCCCTGCCGCACACACACCCACTGCCAGATCATTGTTTGTTTTCCTACCTACCCGGCCGTTTTGCTCGTCCTGTTCCCGGTTTCCCAGTCTGCCTGTTCTGCTTTTTCCTGCCGGATTTTCCCCCTCGTCTTTTGTCTTGTCCCTGGATTCCCTGTTTGTTTTTGGTTATTATTAAAACCTTTTTCACTACACCCGACTGTGTGTGTTTGAGTCCTCATCATGCCCCGTGACAATGCTCCTTTATTCACTGATGGACATAATCTCCACCAGAGTCACAAACACAAGCAGCTCAAACTGACCGATCCCGGCTGTGACTCGTTAACGCAGAAGAACAAATTAAGCTGAAGGCTCATGAACCTCAGCAACTTGAGGTCAGCTGCGTCAGGGCTGACGTCATACATCATCAGGACTTTAGATTTGAGGTTTTAGACGTCCTACTTTCCCTCCAATACGTTACATCTTTACAACATGTGATTGGAAGTAAAACATTTATATCTCCAAAATGTGAAGTCTGAAGGAAATCTGGAAAATTAGATTTTGTTTAACCTGAGGACTTTTCATGTCCTTCCATCTTCCCTCGTTCTCTCTTTTGTGTCATCCTTCCTTCTTTTCTTTATCGCTTGTCTTTTTCAAATGAAAGACAAATAATGTTTCCCCTGATGACTCATCTAAACTCTACTTACGATACTTTTACTTTCATCAACCTCGTGAGGAGAACAGTAACTGAAAGGATCATGTTTCACCGTTGCATTGTAAACTCCCCGGGGTTGACTCAGACGTTGAGGTAACAGCATCGTGTCGGCCATTAGAGCTGTGGACTCAGAGCTCAGAGGAGATGGCCTCATTTCCTCCTCCGTCCTCCTTCTGGGACCACGAGCAGCAGTTTAAGTGATTTCTCTCTGAGAGTCCCCATAAGTGCAGCAAATATCCCCCTTTAAACCCCGTGAATTGTAAAACACGATACTCTAATATTTCCTCTTTTTTTCTTTTTAAAAAGCTCAGCTATCACCGCCCGCCATCCGAGGAGATGGGCTAATTAAATTGGTACTTTTTACAAGTCTTCCTCAATAAATCTGAATAAATTAACAAGGCATTACTAAGGCTGCCACATTAAATTTGCATAGTGCATTTAATGAATATGCAACCGCGAGTGGAAAGGTCTGCCACTGTGAACCCCGGTGAATTAGCATAACTACTTCCAGCATGTTTCTTAAATAATGCTCTCATTTGCACATCACTGAGTTGGCTAATTCTGGCTTCGGCGAGGGCGGCCTTGTAATTAAAGAATCCCACTTTAATTTTTAATGAAGTTTATGTTACATCAATCCTGACAGTAATGAGGGGGATGTGGAAACAAAAAGGCTGCTAATAATTAGATTCACAAACCAGTTTGAGGGATCATAACTCCTGAGGAGGAATTACATGAGTAATTATTAATTAAATATTCATAGTATCGTACAGAAGAGGCGGAGGTGATGGCGGCGCAGGCAGAGCCCAGATGCCAAACGGCTTTTATCTGTGAAGGACTTGAGAGGCTCATAACGGAGCTCCAGACTGTCATTAATTATAATGACCCCTAAAACAAAAACAGGCTGTAATTGGTGGTCGTCTGTGGCATTGTGTTGTCAGCTGGTGGCTTCAGAGAGGTGGTTTTAGATTCCAGCAGACTTTACTCTGCTCTGACTCATCCCATCATCTCATGAGGCTTCATTCTATTCTCTGAAGACAATCAGCCAATGAAAGAGTCTCATTTTGTCCCGTTCACTTCTCACACAGACTCTCATTAAAGGAAGCATTTAGAATCTTCTTTTAAAAATGAATTCTCTTTACATCCTGACGGCAAATCAACAAATCAAATGCTCTGAAAAACAAAACAAAAACAAATCTGTGCCTGTCGCAGAAATGAGCCGTCCAATCATATAAATTCAGCATTTAATAAGTGGACGGGCTTCCTGTCTTCCTACCTGTCTGTCCATCTGTCTGTCCACCTTCCTACCTGTGTCCACCTTCTTACCTGTCTACCTATCTGTGTCCACCTTCCTACCTGTCTTCCTACCTGTGTCCACCTTCTTACCTGTCTACCTATCTGTCTGTCCACCTTCTTACCTGTCTACCTACCTGTGTCCACCTTGCTACCTCTCTACCTACCTGTGGCCACCTTCTTACCTGTCTACCTATCTGTCTGTCCACCTTCCTACCTGTCTTCCTACCTGTGTGTCCACCTTCTTACCTGTCTACCTACCTGTGTGTCCACCTTCTTACCTGTCTAACTATCTGGCTGTCCACCTTCCTACCTGGCTACCTATCTGTCTGTCCACCTTCCTACCTGTTTACCTACATGTATTTCTACCTGTCTACCTGTCACTCATTGTAGTAACAATAACGGCAGCCATGTTGCTTGTTTACATTCTTATTATTATTCTGGGGGAGTGTCTTTGGAGGCCTGAAGGGACAAAGTGTCTTTGGAGGCCTGAAGGGACACAGTGTCATTGGAGACCCGAAGGGACAAAGTGTCTTTGGAGGCCTGAAGGGTCAAAGTGTCTTTGGAGGCCTGAAGGGTCAAAGTGTCTTTGGAGGCCTGAAGGGACAAAGTGTCTTTGGAGGCCTGAAGGGTCAAAGTGTCTTTGGAGGCCTGAAGGGTCAAAGTGTCTTTAGAGGCCTGAAGGGTCAAAGTGTCTTTGGAGGCCTGAAGGGACAAAGTGTCTTTGGAGACCTGAAGGGACAAAGTGTCTTTGGAGACCTGAAGGACGGACTGTCAGTGTTGAAGACTTGGAGACTTCTGCCTACGTGAAACATGACAAAGAGACACAACTAGAAACTTTAGGAACCATGTTTCCCTTCAGAGGACAAACGGGTCGTGGACCTGCGTTTTATTTTGAAGGACCTGTGTGACAGAAAGAACACAACAGGGTAATAACCAACTAAAAGCCTGTCAGGCAGCTGCTTGTGGATAAAATGATGTGTTGGAGTGAAGGATCTCTCAGCAGGTGTTTGTCTCTTTGCTTCACACTGGTTTTGCTCTGAGAATACTAATATTGTAAAAAGTACAAGTAGAGTGGATTTTCATTGAATTTATGAATGGATTTAACTAGTTTGTTTGCAGCATGCTGATTTTTTTGACGTGTCACTGCAGGTTCATGTGTGTCAACTCTCCAGAAAAGCTGTTTAATCACATTTTCTTGACCTCTGTCTGTGTGTTGCAGTTTACTGTAGATGTGTTGGCCTCCTAAGAGTGCTTTTAAATGAATAGTTGAACATTTTGTAAAATACATTATTTGCCCTCTAGCTAGGGGTTAGATGTTCAGATGGATAACAACTCCGAGAGACAGAAACATACCGGTAGATGGACCACAAACAGTGTAAAGAACCAGAACTAAGTTATTATATCACTGTGTGGTGGGATGGACTACCAACAGAGTACAGAGCCACCTGAATGTAAACATGTCAAGTCTTTTCTATATAATATATATATTAAAGTATCTGTTCACTTCACGTGAAGGTAAACATGTGAAGTATGTGTGTTATCATGTGTTTCATGTAAAGAGGTGTCAGATGCTCGGAGGCCCAATGAGAGCGGACACTTGCTGCCATTTAAAAATGTAAATTTGAAAGGTAATGAGTGCTGAGCTCCCTGCTAATTCACCAGCGGTGGAGGAGGGCCATCCTGTCTTTTCTCATTACAGACTTGTGAAACATTCTCATTGCTCGTGTATTTAATTGAGCTGCAGAAATGCAACATCAGGAGGACTTGGGGATAAATAAGCAGCATTCCCATTGGTCCCACTGAGGAGCTATTGATGTTCCATAAATCCCAGTCAGGAGAAATTTAATTGAGTTATACCACGCTGAATTACCTTTCATCTAAATGGCATCCAGGTCCAAGCAAATGGAATAATTAGGCCCGGCCAAAATGTTATGGAGTGTTATCCCGAGTGACACGGTCGGCAGATATTCATGGATGTGATGCACTCCATTGAAGAAACCATTTTTATTGTCATATACACGAAATTTGCCTTCTGCATTTGACCCATCCCTGTATATAGGGAGCAGTGGGCTGCCAATGACAGGCGCCCGGGGAATTGGCAGCATTTACCAAGAAGCATATGAGATGAGAAGGCCGAGCAGGGAGCACTTCCCCACACACACACACACACACACACACACACACACACACACACACACAC
>NW_022280658.1:0-22104 GCF_004355925.1 Anarrhichthys ocellatus | reverse complement strand
TACTAATCAATCATTGTCATGCAACCTCAGCCTACCATGCCAAATGTCAAACAACTTGTTTACTTGTGACCCAAGCTCAAGTATGTGTGTGTATCAGCGTCGGAAATACACGAGGGCAAAACTGCCCCGAAGAAATATCATTTTGCCCCTGATATCACTAGGAGAGGGGCAACAAATGCCCCCCAACTTTCTAAACGAATGAATAAATGGAGCGCTTCTTAATCAGACCTGAGACTGCGGTCAACTCTGCAGACACTCACATGTTAGTGCACCTATATGCTGACGTTCACGGTAAACACATTCAAACGGCGCAGATCGGGAGCGAGCGAAGGACTTTGAAAGTTACCGGAAAGATTAACCTGAGACAACATCCGGTTTCTTCAGACGAACATCCGGTTTTCAGAATAAGATGCCAACAAAGTATACATATTGCATAATGGAAATTAGATTAAATGAATTATATTCACATTAAGTATAAAACATGCTACCTGCATCTCGTGAGTTAAAGGGAAAATACACCTACATTGTGTGTAAAGTGTCTTTATTCTTTGATTTGAGGGTTGCTGGAAATGAATAATACCTGACTGACAGTCAATTAAGATATTTTACTAAGTAAAAACTCTGAACTGAATTTGTACCTTCAAATGGCACATTTTTTAAAGTTTTAAGGTGCTATAAAAATGTTTTTCTCAAAAATTCCACACAATGACTAATGCATAATTTCAGGACAAAAATGGGTAATATCACAATATTTGAGGTGCTACAAAAATATTTTTCTCAATAATTCCATACAATGACTGATGTATATGTAATCAAGGCATCGTTGACTTAATAATTGTTAATAGTTGTTTATAAAATGTAATAATAACAATAAATAACCACAAAGACATAAGAATAAAATTGAATATGATTGTCTGATTTATGTTTGTTTTTTGTTCAAAAAATCTAAGAAAACACTTTGAATCTGTAGACTACTGCTAATAGTCTTATTATTGCCATTTGATGACAATTGCTCATATACTGTAAGCCTAATTAAGTATATTTATTATTTTGAACAAAGGTTAAATGTTATTTCACAAGTTTCAAAAAGTGCCCCCAATTTTTTGAAAATGCCCCTGGATTTCAGTCAGTGGGGGCAAGAATTGCCCCCAAAAAAATATGTAAATTTCCTACCCTGGTGTGTATATTAACAAGGGGCAGTACAGTGACGGCGTAACCCAACAGTGTAGCTCAACAGGAGAACACTTCTAACTTTCTATTTGACTTTATTTGAATGGAGCCTAACTTGAGACGAGGGCAGTGCTGCGATGACATCGAGATAAGAGCAGGTGCAGCACACATATTGTTGATGTGCAGGTAACACTTTGCAATAAGGATATATCAATAAGGAGATATCAATTTGCGTTATTTAATGCATTAATAACCTTTAACTGACATTTAATTAACAGTTACTAATGTAGCTATAAGCATTTACTGATGGTGTTCATGTTGACTAAGATATCATTTCATACATTATTTAATGTTTGAGAACATGCTATACACTATTAATGCAGTTAGAAGCATTGACTCCCAGTTAGTAAAACAATAATAGTAAGCATAAGTAACTGTTAACAAATGTCTCTTTTTAACATGTATTTAGGGTTTACATGTTAACAAAGGTACTAACTAATATTAATAAATGGTTACTAAAGATGTTAATTAGCATTATGTCATGATGTTCACAGCTAAAAGAACATTGTGTGAGATTTAGCAGCATCTAGTGGTGAGGTTGCAGATTGCAAGCAACAACATCCTCCTCTGCTCGCCCCTCTTTACCGGGCGTGTCGGAGAACTACGGTGGCCTTCAGGTAGAGATATAAGTAAGTATTCCACTACTACAAGGAGCTAATCTCATCAATACTCGCTTCTTTCCCAAGACACAATATTTGCTTTTAAAAACATGTATATTATTTTAAAAACAAACTAATTCAGAACCAAATTAGAATGGACTTAAATGGACTTAAATGGACTGTACTTGTACACTTGTACTTGTATAGTTCTTTTCTAGTCTTCTGACTACTCAAAGCACTTTAACACCACATGACATTTACGCTTTCACACCCAAAACAATGCCTTGCCCAAGGGCACATAGACAAGAACTAGTAGGGCCAGTGATGGAACCGCCAACCCTCTGATTGAAGGACGACGATACTATCATATTATTTACCATTATTTTAGGCCAAACTATACCAAGACATATTTTATCACATATTATGACATTCAATATTATTTGTTTGGAATACTTCACTATGAAGCACTATAATATAACAATATAACATACTAAACTACAACATCTCTTTATGGCGCACTATACTATGACAGTTCTTTAAGTACATACTAAACGATGATATTTTCACGTTTTTTTTCATGATGTATATTTTATGACTTTCTGTGGCACTCTACACGATATTTTATAAAATACTATATTATGACACTTTTATATGAAATTGAAATTGCATACTATACTTTATCATCTTTTTTCATGGCATTTATACAATGACATATTTTGTTACTTTTTATGGCATGACATACTATGAAATGATTTAGGAAGTTTTTATGGCATATTATACTATGATATATTTTATGAAATATTATACGATGACATTTTTTCTGACATTCTATACTAAGACATTTTTATGCTATTTGTCATGGAATATTATACTATCACATTTTTTCTGACATTTTTCTGGCATTCTATGCTATGACAATCTGACATATTTCAATACATATATACTATGACATTGTTTATGCTCTACACCAGGGGTCTTCAACGTTTTTCAGGCCAAGGACCCCCAAACTGATAGAGAGATGGAGCAGGGACCCCCGACTATATATATTGTATAAAATAGTGTTTTATATTAAATGGGCCTAGTACCATGTATAAACATACCTCTTTATTGTGCATTCAATACTAAGCTATTCAAATAATACACAGGTTCATATCTTCATGTTTTTATTTTAAACATGTGCAAGGTACAGTGAGTAGGGAGGCCGTGCCACTGCCTTTTACAAACATGCCTTGTCAGCTGATACCAATGCCAATATCTTGATAATGATAATCATGCATACAAGATATTCACACTGATGTTTTCATTTTAAACATAAATGTGGAAACGTAAATGAGTGATGGTCTATTAGTGCCACTGCCATGCATAAACATACCTGTTATCTTGCATACAATACTGAACTATTAAAATAATGGACACATTCATGTTTGGAAAAAAAATAAAAAATGAGAAATTGTCTAATCAACCAAACATTTCGCGGACCCCCTGCAGTACCTCTGCGGACCCCCTAGGGGTCACGGACCCCCTGTTGAAGACCTCCACTACAGACACAATACTACAGATGAAACATACAATTTCCTGACATGACTAATAGAATTTAATTTATCACTTTGCTTTATTCGTTAAAAATGTTTAAATTATTTTATTTGAGCTTCTCACCTGTATTGGAGAGAAGTGACGACGTACAGAAAGGGCCGCAGGTCCGACTCAAAACTGGACCGCTGCGGTAAGATCTCAGCTGATATATACATCCCATAAAACACCTATTTATAGCATTACTACTGATACTGTACACATATCAGTGGTGTGAGCTGTTATGCTGCACAGAGCAGAGGCAAAGTCTACAGTAGGTTTACATCTCTGAAATGCTTCAAATGGAGGAAGAAATACAAATAACAAGCCTTGCAAAGACGGAACAGTAGTCATTCACTGTTCTATATCAAAGTAAGCAAACAAGTGAGTACCAGATGATTGGTTTTGGTCCATTACGGGTTGCTCCAACAGTAGGTTACAGAGATTGGTGCTTGTGCTTTAACAAGACACCATCATGCAAGGTCAAAGGTGAAACTGAGTGCAGCGGGTGAGGTGTGAAGTCAGTGCAGTGTGCAAAGTCCCAGGGTAGCTCTGCTGCAACGTCTTCAGCATCTTCAGAGCAGGAAACAACGGCCGGCGGCAACACAAAGGGATTCTGACGCTCGTCATGTGTACAGTCATGTGTTCTGAGGCTATCAGTAGGTTCTTTGCTCCATTCAAAACATTCCTATAAGTTGTCAAGGGGCTTCTACTGGGGCTTTAAACTTGGTCTAAAGGAGTAAAACAAAGATGCAAACAACTCGGTCTGGTTGATGAAACCTATCTGGGTGCAAGAGAAGCCAACAGTTACACTAGGGAGCAGAGGACAGCCGGGAACGCAGTGGAACTGTAAAACACTAGAAAGAGATGCCGGTAAATACAACTTGAGTCCCCAACTGCAATAAAAACAAACACAAGCATGTGCAACAATGAATATCAGTGTTCCAGCTGTGCTTTAAGTGCCCATCAACCAGCAAAGCTTAGAAGAATGCAGTGCAAGGACGATGCAATGGGGGGACATTTTTAAAGATGAGATAATTCATCTTTATAATCTATTTAACTTTCTGATTGCACTAATATCTCTCTATAAAAGGAGGGAGGAGCAGATATGTCCTTGTAGTTGGCTTACACTCTACAGCTCTGAAGATTAAGACAGCACAGCTCCCAGTTTTCTGTTCATTCGCCAACAGGATCTCAGTCAGACGTCTATTAGGAGTTCAGTCTCTGAAAGACAATAGCCTCAAAAGAATCAAACCATTCCACTTGTTCTGTGACAATGCCAGATCATTTGTTACGGAACAAATTATTTATCATTATTAGTCATCACATCACCGAGAGAAAAGGGTAATTTTTCAAGATGTACTCTCTGGATGAGTTGCGTGTCTAACTGTGTGAACCCGGAGAAGCATTTGGTTCATGCGACGGCCTCTCCCGGGACCCTCAGTCTGCTGCTGTGCTGACTTTCATGTTGGAAACTGTAACCTCTCCAGACCTCGAGTGTGCTGCAGGCAGCATCTGCTGTTCTCTTGTTTCAACCAACCCCGAGGCCACATGCAACGTGTCCAAGTTTCATCATCACTGCAGTATATCTTCAACAGTGAGGAAATCAGCATCGTAGTTTCACATTATTTTCACTTTCTTCCACTTCCATTGTAGGTGTCGAAAATCTTGTGTGACAATGAAGACATTTAAACATTTAAAAAAAGAAAAGAAACATTACAATGTTTGATTATTGTGCCAGAAATGGTGGTCAAAATAAATAATTAGAAATGTAAACTCAATGACTGTATGTTTAATGCTCTGACCTCAGTGAGCAGTGTGTGTTTGCAAGCAAAAGCTCCTTAACTGCAATTCAAATTAACAGGATTATACTGTTTTTTCCTGACCATTTGTTGTGGGGTTTTCATACTGTTCCAGGCAGACGTTGGTTTCGGTACATTTGTGTATCAGAAGGCAGACTTTCAAAATTGTGCTGTAGAAGATAATCCACATTGTTCATGGACCTGCATCGTTCTTAAAAAGAAATGCTAAGTTATGCTAGCTATGAGACACTGACCACGACAGTACTTGGAAAACAGCCAATCAAAAGCACTCGGCCCCACTTGGCAACGAACTCGGCTTTCATGAGGAAGGGCTTTGGGCGTGTGTATTGTTCTCCTACGGTCGGGGCACTTGACATTGTGAGTGTGGGGCTATCCCCACATAGCAGCCTCTGGAGCCAAGCGCAATTAAAACACCATTCTAAAGCTATGCTATCCGTCGTTGACCTTTAATTGTAGAATTATGATAAATAACAGCAGCAACCAGGGATTTTCGATGTCAGGCATTAATCCAGAATTATATTAATTTCCAAATTACTCAGTGCCACTAAACCCAGATTCTTTTTTCTGTTGCCAGCAGGCGGGGCTTTGCCCCACTTGCCCCATCCGACCCGTCGACCTCTACTCCTGCCTGACGTCGCTGTAGAGATCTTCCCTGGGTAAAGTGCAGCAGCATTGTTTGAGCTAGCAAGTAAATTGATTGCAGATGATATGGAGGAGGGAGATATTCCCCTCTTGAAATGGCCTCCTGCCATCTGTTTCCTCCCTCTGGAGACCCTCACACACACCAGGTTCATCTCCATCCGTCTAGCTGTTTGGAGGGGAGGACTCGCACAATTTTCTCCTCACAACTTTACTCACTGAAGTGACTCGCTAAAATCTGGTTCATTAATAATTCATGGTTTATTATTGTAATTAGCGAATCAGTTTAGCTCAGTGGTTGGGGATTTAGTTCCTGTACATCCCGTGCATACACTGTGTGGATCAGCATTTTTTTAAAATAATGAACGCTCTGGATGAAGCATCCTCCAACCGTCTTCCTGCCTGTGAGCAGTCTGCTGCCTCTCTCGCTGCTTATCTGCATTTTCCTTTCCTCCCTCCACCACCTCAGCTTCCACCACAGGCCCCGACCTCCTGTGATTGTGAGTTATGCCTTGTTCATAGAGGACATAAGACGGATCAGTATTAGGATATTCCCACGTGTCCCACCTGGACTGTTTCTGTGTGTTGAACAGCACATCCCTGGACAGTAAAATAATGTTGAAATACTGGCCTCACATTGTTTTTCCACAGCAACAACAGCCTTATCAATATGAAGAGATCATTTTGAAAGGTCACCACACTTTTCCACATAGAGAATTACCATTTCTTTAGACTCACAAGTCAGACACACAAACAGACCAGATCAAGTCAAATATTATATACATATATATATATACATATATATTTCTCTGTAGGGTTCTTTCCAGTCAGGCCTGAGGAGATATATACTCATGAACATATATTTGTTTAGCTATTCATGGCTATTGAACAAAAATTGTAAAGACGTCAACCAAACAGAAGAAGAACTTGACTAAGTGGATAAGCAGCACATTTTAGACTTCCACATTATCGCCTGAGGATCAGACGGTTTGATTCATTTTCAAAGCTTGACTCCTATGAAGCTGTGACTAAATCCAGCAGTAATGTGAAAGTCAGGTCAGTAACAGGCCCGTTGGCAGTATTGTGTTACAGTTGCTCAGTCAAAACTGACAAATCCAGGTCAGTATGCTGAACCAGGAAGCAGCGGTGTTTATTTTGAGGTAGTTACTCTGAAGAAGCATCCATGCAAATGTGGTCTTTGTTTGTGTTTTCTGACTGCATTCATTCTTGATGAGCAATTTATGCCTGCCTTCATTCTCCACATGCCTTCATCCCTCAGAGACTGTAGCCACGAGGAAAGATGATGAATGACAGGAACGGCAAAAGCTTTGACCAGTGTTGATTGATCTATCGCTTGGCTTTTTAAGGTGTGGAATGAGGAGATAAGCATTCGTGCCTGAAGGACGGCAACATTTAGATTAAAGCTCGTACCCGCCCTAAGAATCAAAGACACATGTGAGTCAACCAGAGGGAATCCGCTCACAGTCACCTTGAACAAAGTCATCTCACATGTTTTCCTTTTTGAATAGATGATGATTGATTTGTTCAATTGGCACTTTTCTGTTCTTTGGCACCAATGCAGCTAAATCAGGGTCAGAATTCAATTTCTTGATATATCTGCTACTATTTGGTTTTCAAGGTAAACTTATCAATGGACAATGGCAGACATGACACATCTGCTCTATATGAGAACTTGGATTTATCCTCTTAATTATCGCCCAACATTATCTTGAAGGACTTCTGATGGACAGACGGGGCTCTCAAAGCTCTTCACTGTATTAAGATTAAATGTTGTGGCCATGCATGAACATCTCTCCTGCAAAAACAAATATCCGCAGAAGCAGAAAACTGTCATCAGCTCAGTCGTTCAGCTGAAGCCTTGGAGCCCACCCCCCACCTTTAGTCTGAAAGCAGCAGGTGAATGGTGTGCTGTGATGAACCCACAGGGACTGTGAAGCCATAACACAAGTCCAGTGTGTTGTTATGGTGTGCAAAGGCAGTGACACACTGCTGCAAACTGCTCAAGGACATTTTCAAAGTAGAGTGATTAAAATAAGCCACTGTAATGTTGGGATGCACTGGGGGAGGGGGCAAGATGCCGTCTCTGAATCACGCTGACAACTGTGTTGGCGACAGCTTCAGGGTGAATGCAAACAAAGGTGCCGAGCAGATTGTAGAAAGTCCCTTGAGAGGCAGAAGAAGAAGAGGAAGGAGACGAAAGGACGTTATTGCTACAAAGACACTTCACTTCATATAGAGACAGGCAGATACTCCTATCCAGAGAGATAACTAAAGAAAAAACGCTTGTGAAAAAGTTCTGGCGTAATGAATTGTGAAAACAGCTACTTCTAGTTATCATGTTTATAAAAAGGCCCACCTCTACAGAACCAAAGCCAGAGCTGTGTTACACGCTGGACGCCAGCCAAAGACGGAAACTCACAGCATCATGGCGAGCTGTCGTGTGTTCGGGATACATCACTGCTCGTGAGCTAATGAGTTGATACCTCCATGGTGTGGATGTGCATGGTTTGTGATTCTGGGAGTGGTGGAGTTTCAGTACTGGTGTGTGTGTGAGCAGGAATTCAATTCAATTTATTTGTATAGCCTAAAATCACAAATTAGCTTCCAGGGGCTTTTCAATCTGTAGAGCATATGACATCCTCTGTCCTTTGACCCCCGCATTGGATTAGGAAGAACTCCCGTAGTACTTTTGGAGACTCAAGGAACCACAAGTAACCCTGCATTCAGCTGATACTCTTAATAAAGGATTATCTTATCTTATTCTGGGTGCGCAGTGCTCTAGTGAGGTTATAGGGTACTGTGAGCTCTTTAAGGTACCAAGGTGCCTGACCAATTAGGGCTTTGAAGATGACGTAATGGATCTCAAATTCTATTCTTGATTTTACAGGGAGCCAGTGCCGAGAAGCTAATACAGGAGTAACATGATCTCTTCTCTTAGTTCTTGTTAGTACACGAGCTGCAGCATTCTGGATCAGCTGGAGCGATTTAAGAGACTTATTAGAACTGATAATGAGGAACCACAGTAATCCAGTCTAGAGGTAACACATGCATGAGACTTTGTGTTTGTATCAGATGGATTGCAATGAAATGTTATACTGACATTTTTGTTTACTAAATGATGACGGGGGCCCCAGTGCTAGACCCCTGATCACCTGCCCCTCCACACGTAACGCCTCACAAGTTGGCTCACAGATACTGTGCTGGTTCCAAATGTGAATTCATTGTATGAGTTCCACTCAAATTTGTGTTTTGATAACCATAATCTGATTTACTTCAAACCCTAGCTTAATTAGTTTTCCTAAATCCTGGAAAGGGCTTCATCCCTTTCATTCACTGGGAGGAGGTTCAGTGTCTGTATATCATCCCTCTTTCTTCTGTAAGCATTGAGACAGAAAATGTTCCCCACTGAATTCAATTATTCTGTTTTTCCTTGTTGTAGCAGGGATCATATTCCCATCCTACCTGTCATGGCAGCTGGCTAAATAAATGTAAGTGTGTCCACTAGGTCTCCACATCCTCACATGATGGTACATGAAGAACAGAAAGATGAGCATGCTTTGTTCATAACCTGCTGACGGAGTTGGCAACAAACAACAATGACTAACTACAAGGCATAAAATGACATTCAATAAGCAATAATGGCGCTGTGATTGCATGCTGAATGTCTTACAAAATCTTCTGTCATTCATTCACCATTTGGTGAGACTGGGCCGGACATAAATCAAAGGTCTCCAACCTTAGATACTGCAGTTATATCTCATGCGCTGTAACCACTCAGCTAACACATACTCCAGTGTGCATCAGTCATTTGTTTGTTTGAATATGTTGTGGATTACTGTATTACATAGATTTTGCAATGCCATGTTCAACCTTGATATAACATCCGCTGAGGAGATGCACCATGAAGGGCATTTGAAGGATGGTCACAATGTGTACAACACGAAGGGCAAACGGTGAAAGAGAGAAATAAAAAGATGATTATCAGAGCCCCTTGTTTCTAGTTGAGTATCCTGTCCTCTGCAGTGCAGGAGACAGAGGACAGAAGCATCGGGGGGGGGGGGGCTAATGTGTAATTCAAATCTGGGCTATGACAGATTTATATTCTAGAGCCATGAAAACCAGTATTCCTGAAGGACCTGACCATTACAGATACTGGGTTAGAGCTGCATTACCAGAGACAGTCTCAGTGCATTCCTGCTGTTACACACACACACACACACACACACACACACACACACACTGTTACAACCCAGCTCTGTAGGGAAAGGGAACATAAAACCAGATGGATTCATAAAGTTGATCTATTGCATGGATCAGTTGTAGGCAAAGGACGGGAGCTCCAAAGGAAAAGAGCCTGAGGGTGTTACTCAAATAAAATAAATGCAAGCAAAAGCGACTCCTAACTCAGAGTTTAACAAGGTCTTCTAAGTTCTACCTGAAGATACATGAAATCACAGCCACGCCGACTCATATCTCAGCCAAGAATAAGACTTAAAGGAGACATATCATGCTCATTGTCAGGTTCAGGTTTCTCTCTCTCTCTCTGAAACGCTCTGTTTTAGGGCCTGTCTCTTTAAGCCCAGTCTGCTCTGATAGGTCATTGCGGTACTTTCTACCGTGACAATATTTCCCTGATGTCAAATTTAAATGTGAAGATGTCGGCCATGTCATCTGCCCAGAATCTTGTTTTTTACTTGTGTAGCGAATGGGCTACAATTGCATTTCGTTGTGCATCCCTGTGTTGCATAATCCAGCAATAACTACGAAAAGTGATGCGCTGTCATTTGTTCATATGTTATCTACATGATCATGAAAGAGAAAGTATAAAGACCGTAAAAGCACGCACAGGGTGGGCAGGCACAGGGTGGGCACACAGGGTGGGCACACAGGGTGGGCACGCACAGGGTGGGCACGCACAGGGTGGGGGCGCACAGGGTGGGCACACAGGGTGGGCACACAGGGTGGGCACGCACAGGGTGGGCACACAGGGTGGGCAGGCACAGGGTGGGCAGGCACAAATAGTGTCTTTCTCTACTTTTATCTTAGAACAGCTGAGCTTCTGTTGTTCACTGTGGACAGAAAAGGAGGAGTATAAGCTTCTGACTTGTAATCAAAGTGACTTTGAATAGGCTGTGATCTAAAGAGAGATTAAGGTTTTGGCATTGTGTAAAGAAATGTGCAACATCTGTTCACCCATATAGTAATATCACTTATTTTGTATTTCAAAGATTATTTGTCTGTTTGATGGACCTTTATATCACTCCATCACCTGCTGTTCACTGGACAAGCTTTTTTGTAATAAATTAGAGCAATAAACTGTATATCATCACTCAAAGCTGTTTATATTATTGATTCATGTTAAATTAACATGTTTTTGTTATCTTGCTTAAGTTTACTCCACCACCCGAGTCACTGGTGTTCACTGTGGACAGAAAAGGTGAGCGAGCATCTGACTTGTGAAGAACGTGATTTTAAATAAAAAGTCACATAAAGACAGAGGAAACAATGCGCTACTATGATGTAAACTAGCTACATACTGTTCAGCCATGCAATATCGCTTATTTAGAAATGAAAAGATTCTTTTTTCTGTCCTACATACATTATTAATATCTGTCTACTCTGATCTTACTCCACCACCTGAGCTGAAGGAGAGTACGAGCTTCTGGCAAAGTGACCTGAGATACTTTATGTAAAGAGAAATGGATGTTATTGTGAACGTGCTACATTCAGTATTCTACACCTGTTTACATATAAAATTACTTAATTATGCATTCAAGGATTGTTTGTCTTTGTATCTTTACTATTATACTATTTATTCTTTTCACAGAGAATCAAGGTTCCTGCAGTCCATTCAGACCTTTACAACAAAGAAGTCCTGCTTTATTATGTAGCCGAAGCTAACAGCCAGTTAGCTTAGCTTAGCATGGAGATTGGAAAGCACCTCTGAAGATACGTTATGTCTCATTTGATTTTAATCTGTGCAACAACTCAACTGTAAAAATGATCCAACAAGGATTCATTTTGAAACCGTATAAATCATGTTCAGCCATAACCCTAGCCCTATTTTTAGGCCTCTGCTCGAAAATAGCATTACCATACCTAAAAGACTCCACATCTGTAACTACAAGGCCTATTTTAATAATGTTGATAGTATAGTACAGGTAACACTTGTAAGATGTGTTCATATGTGTAAATATTGTGTATATGTTACTGGTTAATACTTACTGAAGATGGCACACAGCTCAAATTGAAAAGTTTCAGGTTCACCTGAAAAAAAGCACTGAAAGCATGAATATCTTTTTTTAATGATGCAGGTGAAAGCTATCATAGCACAACATGTCAGAAGGCTGTATAAAAAGATTTGGTTTTGATAAAGTGAAGCAAACTGAAGTTATAGAGTTTATTGTGTCAGAGAGGTCGGGGGAGGACAACATGATTCTTATTACTGAGTAAATTAGATGTGTAGCGGCTGAACTGCATCCAAAACAATATACATATTGTATACATATTTGTAACAGCAAACAAAGGTAATTCCTCCTCCCACACATACACACACACACACACACACAGGTCGGGGGAGGACAAGCTGATTTGTCATTTTGGAAGCCACTGTTCCAACTGTTCCATTGTACTTTTATATACTATATAACTATATATTTCACTTGTTTTATCTATAATATTATTCAATCTATCCAAATATAAGCAGTTTGGCATCATTTTGAGAGCCTGAGTCCTCTCTAAACCCTGTCTGTCTGTGAACCATGGATCTGCCTGGTCTGCCTGTGTGTGTGAGTGAGGCTTTGTCAGCCCTGTGATTGGCCAATCCCAGACTATGACACCTCTTTAGACGCGTCAGAGTCCCATACATGGAGTGGTGCCAACGTGACTTTGATTGACAGCCTCGTTAGAGGAAAAAAAACAGAAACGCGCCGTGCGTCGCCCTGCGCTGATTCGCCAAAAGTGAAATCCCTTCCCCCACGGCCCCCCAGGCTCGTCTGACCCGCCTTACTCCATTGAACACTGTAAGAATCACAGGGAAGACATGCCAACAGTGTTTTAGCCGGCAAAAACGGAATATCAAACCTGTTTCTTCAAGATTCATCTCAAGGTACGAAGGATTTCTGGTTTATTCTGCGGTGGAGGGGCTCGGTTTTGTGGTGCTTGTTGGCTGTAGGATTGTAATGGTTTCACGGAGCGACATTCTGAAGATATCTCCGGATTCTGTGTCGAATGCTCGTGCTTTTTGCTATGTCGGTTAGCTGTGTTAGCGGTTAGCATTTCCTTTGTTCAGCTTTGTATGAGTGCATGGCTCACCGAGTCTATCCCGAAAAATACGTGATATTGTGGTACGTCTTCTAGATATATTAGTTCGTGTATAATTGTGTTTGCAGTGTGTAAAATGACTGGTATGATGATTTTGCCCAGACCTTTTTCGTTAATTCGGTATATAATATGTGTGGAGCATTCATTATATTTGTTTATGAAAAGTGCATTCTACGACATGCTACCACGCTAAACGGTCTCGCTCGAACCCCAAATGGGGCTCGCTCGTCACCAGAAGGATCATGTTGCACCAAACGTTATGAAGAAATGTTATGTTTCAAATGAAGAAAGATTACATTTATTCTGTTGCATTCAGATCTACTTTTGGTAAACTCTGGTTGTGTTATGTCACATACTTTACCCTCACTGATGTTGGGTTAACATGATTCTTATTACTGAGTAAATTAGATGTGTAGCGGCTGAACTGCATCCAAAACAATATACATATTGTATACATATTTGTAACAGCAAACAAAGGTAATTCCTCCTCCCACACATACACACACACACACACACACACACACACACACACACACACATAAAATAAAACCAGAAAAAAAGCATGTTGGATAGAAAATTGAGAAAAAATCTTGACTATTCTAAAATACATTTCGTTTGTCCAGAGGGTGGCGCCAGAGGGAATGTTGTCACTAATTTCAACTGTACAGGGATGACCTGCCTTCTTCTACTCTGGTGCCAGATTGTCAAATTTTCAGAAATTCAATTCAACATTGAGCACCATTTGAATTGTTCGTTCGTTAACTGTTCATTTTTGTAAAAGATCAGAAGCTGCCAGGAGGGCCTCGACTAATGGCCGACACAGCAGCCGGGTCTCCCCCGATCTTGAGGAGGTGTCGGTCAAGTTCAGGACAGTTGGAACCACCATGCTAACTGTAACTGATTCCTCTCCTTCTGTCAGGTCTGTTGCCTCGGAGAATGGAGCAAGAACTGTGACTGGTGAGCACTTAAAGCGACATGCTCATACAGTCCTCGCTGCTCATCTCATTCAGGGCTCTCATGGGCCAGAGCTGTGAGGGCTGGGGCTAGTTTGAAAGCGCAGTAATCGTCTTTTTAGTGCCAAACGTCGGACTTGTCTTTGAATTGTGAGCTGCTATGTTACAGAGTCGTGATGTTTTTGCAGTGGTGCTGGCGACGGCCCTAACCTCCTTCATACTGTCCTTCTCAACTCACTGCAGAGAGTGATCAGAGCAACTCAGACGCTCACCTGATGCCCACAGTTACTCTGTGTCACTGCATACATGTCCTCCCGCTGCTCTCCTGCTTTTCCTTAGGAATTGTTTCTGCCAGAGATTGGTGTGCACTTACTATGACGAGTGACAGAGGCGGACAACATCCAATCAAATCTTCAGTGAAAAGGCTTCACTGACGGCCTGTTGCAGATGTGTGCTGTAGATCTGCACTGTGTGATCTGTGTGACATCTGTCTGTTGCCCCGCCTTGTACTCCAAAAACCTCAAATTCAGGGAGGAGGAATTGGTAGGATATCTGGTCATGAGGACATCAATCACATCAATAGAGCAATCTTAAAAAAAAATGCAAAAGTATTAATACCCTTAAAATCTGTGCATGAATGTGTGGATCAACACACTACACAGCAAGAGCATTATGACAACCAAGTTCTAATATTTGTAGTGCTCATGTCACAAGGTTTTTTTGTTTCTTTATATTTTTATTCGTATTATGTCTGTTTTATATTGCATGATTTTTATATATTTAGTTTTAAATGTTTTAATTAAAATTGACTTTGCTAATTGCTTTTAGTTTGAAATGTATTTGTTGCTCAACGTTAATGTATATTAACTTCCTGCTGCTGGCATGTGATTATAACTAAATACATATATACGTACAGTATATATATGTATACATGTATATATGTGTATATATATATGTATTTGTGTGTATATATATATATATATATATATATAATAAATGGGACGTCTCATAAATGGGACGTCTAATAAATGGGACGTGTTTATGGGCGTTATGTTTTTGGCTGTAACTCAATTATCCATATGCTAATTATGCTAATTTCATAGAACTTAAGCTCAGTTTAGGCCTGAAGTTTATTTCTCATACATCTGCCATTCACTCTCATGCACGCTCACTCCTAATGTCCTCAAGGTCATTGTTTGGAGCTGTCAATCAGGATATCAGCTGTTCTCATCAGCTGGTCTCTTCTATCCAATAGCACGGTGACATACATACATTGCTAGCCTATCATCTTGCTGCTGCCTCTTTTCAGTATGATCTGTAGCGGGAGCTTTTACTTCCAAATATTCAAAGTAGGAGCTGTGTGTCCTTTCCAATCTTAATGAATAGAGTTCAGTTCAATGTGTGTGACTGTCGTCTGAAGGAAGGCAGTTCATTTCAGTCCCGATCAATTCAGTGTGTGTGTGTGTGTGTGTGTGTGTGTGTGTGTGTGTGTGTGTGTGTAAATGAAAGCAGTTAACTCAATCCAGTTTAGTTCAGTGTGTGGGTTTGAGGAAAAGGAAGGAGAAGCCTCCTCCGCGAATCGCCACCTTATCGTGGTGGAGGAGTTTGAGTGGCTCAGTGATCCTGAGAGCTATGTTGTCCGGGGCATTAGCCCCTGGTAGGGTCTCCCAAGGCAAACAGGTTTCAGGGGAGAGCCCAGACTAAGAGCGGTTCAAAACGACCCCTATGATAGTTAGCCCACGGACTATAGCCACCTCGCCCGGACCAGGGAAAGGGAGGCCAGGGCATGCCGATCGCCGGCGGCATAGACTAGCTCTAGAAAGGGAAAGAGCCGGAGCTGGTGCAGGAGGTGGAGCGATACCAACTAGAATAGTTGGACTCACCTCCACACACAGTGTTGGCTCTGGAACCAAGCTCCTGGAGAGGGGTTGGACTTTGTCCATTTCCGGAGTTGCCCAGGGTGAGAGGCGCCGGGCGGGAGTGGGGATACTCACGAGCCCCCGGCTGAGCGCCGCTGTGTTGGAGTTCTCCCCGGAGAGCGAGAGGGTCGCCTCCATGCGCCTACGGGTTGCGGGGAGCAAGGCTCTGACTGTGGTTTGTGCTTATGCACCAAACAGCAGTTCGGAGTATCCGGCCTTCTTGGAGTCGGTGAGAGGGGTCCTGGAAAGGGCGCCGCCTACCGACTCCATAGTTCTCCTGGGGGACTTCAACGCTCACGTGGACAATGACGGAGAAACCTGGTGGGGGGTGATTGGGAGGAACGGCTTGCCCGATCTGAACCCGAATGGTGTTTCGTTATTGGACTTCTGTGCTTGCCACGGTTTGGCCATAACAAACACCATATTCAAACATAAGGTGGCTCATAAGTGTACCTGGTACCAGAACACCTTAGGCCGGAGATCAATGATCGACTTTGTAATTGTATCATTTGATTTGAGGCCGTATGTCTTGGACACTCGGGTGAAGAGAGGAGCAGAGCTGTCAACTGATAACCACCTGGTGGTGAGTTGGATCAGATGGCAGGGGAACTGGTTGGAAAGACCCGGCAAACCCAAACGTGTAGTGAGGGTAAACTGGGAACGTCTGGCGGAGGACCCTGTCCGGGAGGTCTTTAACTCCCACCTCCGGAAGAACTTCTCACACATCCCGAGGGAGGTTGGGGACACGGAATCCGAGTGGACCATGTTCAAAGCCTCTATTGTGGACGCGGCCGCTAGGAGCTGTGGCCGGAAGGTCATCGGTGCCTGTCGTGGCGGCAACCCGAGAACCCGGTGGTGGACACCGGAGGTGAGAGAAGCTGTCAAGCTGAAGAAGGAGACCTTCAAGGCCTGGTTGGCCCAGGGGTCTCCTGAAGCAGCTGACAGGTACCGGCAGGCCAGAAGGGCTGCAGCAGCAGTGGTCGCGAATGCTAAAACTCGGGCATGGGAGGAGTTCGGGGAGGCCATGGAGAAGGACTTTCGGTTGGCCTCAAGGAGGTTCTGGCAAACCATCCGACAGCTCAGGAAGGGAAAGCAGGGCTTACCCCAGGCTGTTCTCAGCAGGGGGGGAACTGCTAACCCGGACGGAGGACATTGTCGGGCGGTGGAAAGAGCACTTTGAGGAACTCCTAAACCCGACCAACATGTCCTCTGCAGAGGAGGCAGCGCCTGAGGACCTAGTGGGAGGCTCACCCATATCCCTGGCAGAGGTCGCTGAGGTAGTTAAAAAGCTCCTTGGTGGCAAGGCACCGGGGGTGGATGAGATCCACCCTGAGATGCTGAAGGCGCTGGACATAGTTGGGCTGTCCTGGCTGACACGCCTCTTCAATGTCGCATGGGGGTCGGGATCAGTGCCCATGGAATGGCAGACCGGGGTGGTGGTTCCCATCTTCAAAAAGGGGGACCGGAGAGTGTGCTCGAATTACCGGGGTATCACACTACTCAGCCTCCCGGGGAAAGCTTATGCCAGGGTGCTGGAAAGGAGGCTCCGACCGCTTGTCGAACCTCAGATTCAAGAGGAGCAGTGCGGATTCCGTCCCGGCCGTGGAACAGTGGACCAGCATTTTACCCTCGCAAGACTACTGGAGGGGCTCTGGGAGTTTGCCCAACCAGTCTACATGTGCTTTGTGGACTTGGAGAAGGCTTTCGACCAGGTCCCTCGGGGGGTCTTGTGGGGGGTGCTGCGGGAGTATGGGGTCCCGGACCCGTTACAACGGGCGATCCGGTCTCTGTACGACTGCAGTAGGAGCTGCGTCCGCATTCTCGGCAATAAGTCAGACACGTTCCCGGTGGGTGTTGGCCTCCGCCAGGGCTGCCCTTTGTCACCGGTCCTGTGATTTTCATGGACAGGATATCTAGGCGCAGCCTGGGGGCGGAGAACGTCAGTTTTGGGGGTCTCGGGATCGCCTCTCTGCTGTTTGCAGATGATGTGGTCCTGTTAGCCTCCTCGGATCGTGACCTCCAGCATTCACTGGGGCGGTTTGCAGCTGAGTGTGAAGCGGCGGGGATGAGAGTTAGCACCTCCAAATCTGAGGCCATGGTTCTCTGCCGGAAACCGGTGGATTGCTCCCTCCAGGTGGGGACGGAGTGCCTACCTCAAGCGAAGGACTTTAAGTATCTCGGGGTCTTGTTCACGAGTGAGGGTAAGATGGAGCGGGAGATCGACAGGCAGATTGGTGCGGCTGCAACAGTAAAGCAGGCGCTGCACCGGACCGTCTTGGTGAAGAGGAGCTGAGCCGGAAGGCAAAGCTCTCAAATTACCACTCGGTCTACGTTCCTACCCTCACCTATGGTCATGAACTCTGGGTCGTGACCGAAAGGACAAGGTCGCGGCTACAAGTGGCCGAAATGAGTTTCCTCTGTAGGGTGGCCGGGCTCAGCCTTAGAGATAGGGTAAGGAGCTCGGTCATCAGGAGGGAACTTGGAGTCGAGCCGCTACTCCTTCGCGTCGAAAGGAGTCAGCTGAGGTGGTTCGGGCATCTAATTAGGATGCCTCCTGGACGCCTCCCACTGGAGGTTTTCCAGGCACGTCCAACTGGGAAGAGACCCCGGGGAAGACCCAGAACACGCTGGAGAGATTACATCTCCCAGCTGGCCTGGGAACGCCTCGGGATCCCCCAGAATAAGCTGGAACATGTTGCCGGTGAGAGGGAGGTCTGGGTCGGCCTGCTTGGCCTGCTGCCACCGCGACCCGACCCCGGATAAGCGGTGGAAAATGGATGGATGGAAGGAGAAGCCTGGAGAGCTGCAGTAAAAGGGGACTTATCTTAATGGACACATGAAGATGAGGAGGTCATGTAACTCGTCTCTCCTGATTGAAATGTCTAAAAGGATAAAATGATGAAGTGGTGACAGTTCTGGACAGACATGGACGTAGGCTGCTGGTTGATGGAGGCAAACAGCCGCGAGGCGTTAAGTCTAGTTTGTGAATGGCTTCCAGAGAAGCACTGTTTGATGTTTGCAACACAACGGAGCCTCTATGAGTAAGTCTCTGGATACAACACCGGAGGATCAGAGGCAGTAGGAGAAGACATCACACGTCTGATCACGAGTCAGGTGACATATTGAACTTGTTTTAATGCATTATCTCTCTGTACCGGTAGAACAAGGTATGGGCTTCACCATCAACTTCGCTACAAAGCAGCTGCTTCACAGCTCTCATTAGCTGCACACATTAAACCTCAACTGTATTTTTTGTTGACACTTAGCTGGCTGAGAGAGATGGTTAGGGGGGTCAGGAGTTAACTTTTAAACTACTTTCACTCACTTCTTGCTGAAGAACATACCAGCTTAAGTTTGTATTGGCTGCTTCATTCAGAATGCACTAGACTTGAAGTTGTGCTGACATGTAGTTTGCAGTAAAATTCTGTGTTTCTGTCAATTGTCTGGACATTACTGAACCCGGGACAACGTTGACTTATCACTCACTGTCTCTCTCTTCCTCTCTGCTTCCCTTTGGTGTGACAGATGAAACAGGTTTTACACCAGATGTTAGATTCTGATATAACTTCCTCTGCTGCAGTCAGTATATACAGTTTTCATTGAGACCCAAAGAAGAACACTGTCATGTAGATATTGAATAAACCTAAACAAATCATTTTTTAACAGATTTATCATTTTACTCCCCAGACAGGGTGTCACATCTTTTGAAAATATCCCCTTGAGTTCATATGAAGCGTTTCATTCTAGCACAGCTGGAAGAACAGAAGCCAATCAAGGCGGGGCAATAAATCACACAGGTGGGAAACACACAAGGGCAGCAAGTGGAGACAGGAAATGAGACAAATACTGAAGAAATGAAAACATAACATATACAGAGGACCTGAATGTGACACTTGGGACTTAAGTTTGGTGCACAGATCGCACGTGACTTGAAAGACACCGGATGAACGATCAGGCTGGTTGTAGAGCAGTTCAATGGTTGAACCTATGGTTCCATACAAGAGAGAGTGGTGAAAGGATAAACCCTCCGCCTTTAATGGTCTATTACCACATATTCTTCAATATGGCTGACATTGGAGAATCTTCACCACACAGGATGCGTATGGAGTCAGGCAACTGTGTGTGGGCCACGGTACATGAATCCTAGTGACTGCAGGGACAGAGCACGGCGAGGGATGGGGGGCTTTGATGGACCACTCGCCACTCTTTTGCAAAGTGTTGCCAACAGCTGGCCAAATGTGGTCGTAAGACCGAATGCCATAGAAGACGCAAATGCTCAGTTTGGCTTGAGGTGCACTGCATAATGTAGCTGTGTGTGCTAGTCTTCAATAAATACACGATGATGCATCCAGATGTCTACTCTCCATGAAAACTGAATGATACAGTAAAATATTAGACAGCTGAGACACGACATGTCTTTAACCTTCCATCCTACAAACCTTGATGTAGCAAAATACATACATTTTGTGATTATATGAAGATAATTGAATCCATAGCCATAATTTAGTGGCCATCTTGAAATATGCTGGCCGTATTGGAATTTCGTTGGCTGAAATTAATTTCTTAATAAGCCGCCTAAATGTATGAGAGCGCATTACATTCACATAAGAAAAACAAACGAACATACACCTTCTCTCGTCATCATGAGTTGCTATCTCGTTAAAACAAAAAATATCTTAGTTATGAGAAAATGATGACAAGATATCTTATAATTATGAGAAAAGGTAAGGTAGCCTAGTTCAGTATAGTTGAAAAGATATTCACAGATTCCGACTTCCTGGATCAATAACTCGTAAGTTAAACATTATCAAAACACAAATGATGACTCTTTGCCACCGTAGTAAACTAGACAACAAGCTGCATCCTACTTTGTATCAAAAGAAGCCGTGTTCCCAGCTGGACGAACATTAGTCTGCATGTGCAGCGTGAGCAGGGACCATCTGCAAAGAGCAACGCTGACAAAAATATTCATTACGTCATCGTCATGTAGTGTAGTGTAACCAAAATCACTTTGCATACATCAATTACTACTACAATGCTTCATTTGGAAAAATGTGTTTTTGCATAATTTTGGTGAATTTCTATTGGAAGAAAATATGAAATGACTTCACTGTTGTGATGAGCAGTGTGACTGGACTCCCCTCATGCATGTAAGACTTACTGCAAAACTAGTTTGGAGGAAAAAGCTTTTGCACATTTTTGGGTAATATCTATTGCAAAAGAATATCCCAATAAAAATTCACCAAAATGATATTTATATTAAATTAAGTATTTTTTTAAATATTATTTTCAAAAATATATTTTATATATTAATTTTCATATTTTGCCAGAGGTAAAGTTAAACGTCAGTGTGGTGAAACAGTTTGAGTTGCATTGGCAGATTGGAGCTTATTTCATGTTCATTGACTCCAGGGAAGAGAGAAACTCTTTGGTTGTGACTTTATTCACAACGTACGTAGCATTAGCAGCAGTGGCGGCTGGTGGAACATGTTCTAGGTAGGGCCATCTTATCAATTTCAGCAAACATCCCAGAATGATTTAATGCAAAAAAATGAAAGTATCAAACACGCATTACTACTTTACAGTTAAATATTTAACATTTATTCCAACACGAAAAAAAGCAGTAAATAACACTTATATAATATAATAGAACATGTTATTTATTGAGATGCCCCTATGGACCTTGTTATCTGAGGTAAAGATCAGGAGAAGCAAACATGAAGTGTAATTATGAATACTGATGTTAAATTAAGCTATGATGAGTTTTCACTGTTAATTTACCATCTCAATTACATGTTGATGCCTCCATGACCAAGTTAAGCAGATGAGACTGAGGACAACTATGTAGAAGAACAGATGTTCACTTTGCCTAATATGTAGCTTGACAGAGTTCTCCATGTGTGCCCTGGTGTTCTCATGTTTCCTTACCTCCTCATCCCTCACTCCCTCCCTACCCTGGTGTTCTCATGTTTCCTTACCTTCTCATCCCTCACTCCCTACCCTGGTGTTCTCATGTTTCCTTACCTCC
>NW_022280657.1:16728-19228 GCF_004355925.1 Anarrhichthys ocellatus | reverse complement strand
TGGCTTCCTGCTCCTACGACCGTAAAGTCATCGTCTGGAAGGAGGAGAACGGGTCCTGGGACAAGATGTATGAATACTGTGGACACGAGTCCTCCGGTGGGTGAAATAACATCAACCCACTGTGTGTGTGTGTGTCCTCCAGCTGGAGGCTCTTTTATTCTGTTGAACCTCTCCTCTCCCTCCATGAAGTCAATCTGAAGCTGCAGTGTTTGGTGACAGCGTCAGAGTGTTGTTCCATCTCCTCGTGTGTCTCCACAGTGAACTCGGTCTGCTGGGGTCCGTATGACTTCGGTCTGATTCTGGCCTGCGGCAGCTCAGACGGCGCGATTTCTCTCCTCACATTTACCGGAGATCAGCAGTGGGACGTGAAGAAGATCAGCAACGCCCACACGGTGAGTCTGAGAGGACGTCTGAGTCCAGCTCTTTAATTCCATGAATGCGTGACGTGAAATAACATCCAGAATGTTTATGAACGCCGTTCTTTACTCCGTCTCGTGCTGATTCACAGCTTTATTAACTCCGGTTCTCTTGTTCCAGATCGGCTGTAACGCGGTGAGTTGGGCTCCGGCGGTCGTTCCCGGGAGTCTCATCGATCAGCCGTCAGGTCAGAAACCAAACTGTGTGAAACGCTTCGTCTCCGGAGGCTGTGACAACCTGGTAAAGCTGTGGAAGTGAGTTTAACTTTAATTCATCTGTTTATTATGTTCACAAGCGTCTCAGGGTCCCTCCAACAACGCTCACTAATGATCAATGAACAGAGAATCAAGTTTAAATAAAGGGAAAACAAATATAATATAGAATGAAATAAAACACATTTGACTTTGATTGTCTACAGAGAGGAGGACGGTCAGTGGAAGGAGGACCAGAAGCTGGAGGCTCACAGTGATTGGGTGAGAGACGTCGGCTGGGCTCCGTCCATCGGTCTCCCCACCAGCACCATCGCCAGCTGCTCTCAGGTGAGACTCGCCTGAGCTTCACGCTGCTCCGCTGTGAACCACCAGGTGGAGCCAGAGATCACAGAGACCGACTGAACAAACACACCTGCTGTCATCTTCATCTGTGCTTCATGATTTCAATGGTGGAATGTAACTAAGTACATTTACTCAAGTACTGCACTTAAGTTCAAATTCAACATACTTGTACCTTACTGGAGTATTTTCTACTTCTCCTCCACGACACCTCAGAGAGATATTGTGTTCTTTTTACTCTACATTCATGAAGTAACTTGTAGTTAGTGTTTAAATACGTTAATGTTTTAAATGTTCAAATGATATGAAGCAGTAATGTTCTACTGATCTACAGAGGAAGCTGAAGCTCGACACTATGATCACAGCATTGGTGCTTAAAGAATCAAAGTGTTTTATTTCTGTATGAAAGAACTAAAGATGATGAAAGAAAAGCTCTCTTCCTCCTTCTGAAACTAACCGGTGTCTCTTGTGAAGGAGCTTGTTCATCCGGTGATGATGATGAGATATGAGAGACTATAGCTAATGTTAGAAGTTAACGTGTAACACAGTCAGCTCAACGTTTTATTAGATGGTAAAGGAGAAGCTTTAATCCGTTCACATCGCTCCGAGTGTCCCAGTGTTCTCCAGAGCTCGGGGTGGATATTTACAAACGCACCCTCCGTATCTAAAAAACTGTTTAATTGTGTCTCCTTCTCAAACACATGAAGAAGATAGAGTCCAGACTTAAAGCTACTGAAATCATCCTTCAAAATAAAGTACCTAAGTACTGATGAAGTACGGGACATTTTTGTTTCCTCGTCTCCTTTCCTGCAGGACGGACGTGTGTTCATCTGGACGTGTGACGACCCGGCGGGAAACACCTGGACGGCCAAACTGCTCCACAAGTTCAACGACGTGGTTTGGCACGTCAGCTGGTCCATCACCGGGAACATCCTCGCTGTGTCTGGAGGAGACAACAAGGTACACCAAGGAGTTCAGTTAGTGGAGGAGACAACAAGGTACACCAAGGAGTTCAGTTAGTGGAGGAGACAACAAGGTACACCAAGGAGTTCAGTTAGTGGAGGAGTTAGTGGTCAACGTGCTATTTGTTACTTTATTATCTGAAACACCAGAAGAAGAACTAACTAAAGAGATGACGAGTGAAACCGATTAAACTCCATAAACTAACCTCCACTCCAGAGAGGAGGGATTATAATCATCTATAAAGTCATATCTCATATTCATAAACTACTTTATTACCTTCATACAAACCCTGTAAAGAAACAAGTCCAGTATTAAATGTTTTGTAAAGAAACTCATTCAGAGGTGCAGGACAAGGGGACCTGAGTTTAAACTAAGCGGATGTTCACCGCCTTCACTTCCTGTGACGTGTGTTCTCTCTGCAGGTCACGCTGTGGAAGGAGTCCATGGACGGTCAGTGGGCGTGTATCAGTGACGTCAGCAAAGGACAAGGAGCCGTGTCCACCATCACAGACACACAGCAGAACGAGCAGTGACACACACACACACACACACACACACACACACACACA
>NW_022280657.1:6849-16628 GCF_004355925.1 Anarrhichthys ocellatus | reverse complement strand
CCCCCCCCCCCCCCCCCCTCCCCCTATCATGGGTTCTGTTCATCAGGAGGAGAGAACACATGACTGATTATTAAGGTTGACGTGGTTTTGATCACATGTACATTACCGTAGCCGATCCTCTTCCCATGATGCTTTGCTCCTGGAACATTCCACCTCTGGGATCTGATCCAACATCGTCCTCGGTAAAATAAATGATTCATTTAGTAAACTGTTGATTCACACATCGGAGCCTTAATGACCGTGAACGAGGAACAGTTTCAGTTGTGAGATCAGAAAACCATCTGTTTTTCATATTTGTGTAATTAAATAAATATAATGTTAAAACAAAAGAAAGTTTTGTTTCTTTGAGTCTGTTTATTATCGATGAAGCTATCTGGATTTTCAGTGCGCTCTTATTTTGAAATACAGGCGTTGAATCCACGTGAGGCAGTTACACAAAGTAAAACCTCCCAGCATGCTCTGGGGCAACAGATGATGATGATGATGATGATGATGGACACAGAAGGTTGACTGGGTTCAGCATGTCTGCTCATCGTCATCATCACTACTGCCGTCTTAACGGCCGACACAAAGTAAACTGGAAGACTTTCACATTAAACAACTAAACGTTTATGAGATTATTGAAACTGAAAATCATTTTATCTTTAGCTAAAATATATTTAAAAATATCTATATTTATATAAATATATACATATGTGTATATATATATTTACACATATATATGTATATATATATATATATATACATATATATTTAAATATATGTATATATATGTATATATATACATATATTTAAATATATGTATATATACATTTATAAATAGAGGAAATAGAACATTTGTTGGGGACTATTTTCAGCGGCGGATGAATCCACTCTTGGTGCTCTAGTGAGAGATTGGATGTAAATAAAGTTCAGTGTGATGATGAATAATCAAACAATAACTAATAAATACCTCCTGCAGGTATTGAACCCTCGTGCCTCACTACGGGCATTTAATGATGATTGTGTTTGTTAATGCAGACGTCATAACGTTGAGTGATAAGTCTAATAACCTGTGGAGCCCCTTAAAGAGCAACATGTCCCCATGAGGACCATTAACACGTTTGATCCCCATCACAGTATGAAGTCATGCCTTCTTCCATCTACAGCTCCGGCTTCTGAACTCTACGTTTGACTATTTTGCACCATGTTCAGCGGTTTCCTCACGTTGCCCTTTGAGGAAGATGTCACTCAGAGCATCGCTGCTGGCCTATGGAGCTCTGCAGACCACTTCAACACACCTACAACGATGAGCCTGCTGTCTGCGCTCCTCTGATACACAAAGCGTGTTCACCTGTCTTCATATTTAACGAGTGTCTCCATCATCTCTGGTTGCTGTAAATATAATCAATACTTTGGTGACTGTGTTACAGAGAGTAACGTTAGAGGGCTGTGAAGCAGCTGAACACATTCACCGCTGGATTTAGGATTCATTGGAGGAAGTTGTGCTCACTGGCAGGAGAACGTTTTATAACCGACATCCTCTGAATGTTTGAGCGCCAACTCTTCTTCTGCAGAGGAACTTCCTGTTCTGACTTCAGCGTCTGTAGTGACCGTTGCTTCCCAATAAAAAAGTCACTACGGTTGCTGTAATGCTTGTTCTGACTCGTGCCATAAATAACAAAGTCCAGTTTCGAATATAGGCATTTTATTCCTCACATAGTCAGAGCTCACCACTTTCTCTTCAGTTATCCATTTTCTCCTCATACCAATAAATCATAACATTTGCATTCGTTAAATCTTCACGGTCAAAAACTGTTTGCTTCCACCTGTTAGCAACAACCTGTGCCCAATGACCCCACTGATTATATTACCTGTGGCCTGACTCACACCGGCACTACGCCCCCATGTGGTGGGAGGTTGTACAAAACAAAAACAACAAAATGGCTCTTACAGCGTCTGACACACAAACTTCTTCTTCTGCTGATTCATTTCATCTCAGACTGATCGGTGAGTTCTTCTCTGTCTTCAGTTTCTCTACTTTTGAGTCATTAGAACTCATTAGAATGCCTCAGAGTGGTGATTCAGCAGTTTGTCTGGAGGCTGAAATCATTTAGTTTTTGTGATGAGGCGTCAGATTTAGGAGGGAAATCTAAATAAATCTGACGTCAACTCTTCTAATGTTTTCTGATGTTTTCAGCTTGAAAAACAGTTTAAGTTTAACCAGAACACAATATCTAATATTTAAAAACTCTTCTTTTGGCAATAACGATGAAAACATGATGATCAGTAAATAAATAAACAATAAATAAATAATAAATAGGGTTTATTTACTCATCATTCCCTGAGATTATAAGTGCTTTTCAAGGGGATAAAAATACACATAAAAAAGTATTGGAATCCATAAAAAATCTTGTCTTTACATACATACATAATATGTCTTTCACACACACACACATACACACTAACGTTTCCTGCCTTTCATGAATTCTTCTTTGGTGAAATCAATGTGATGGTTTTTGGAGGAAGTGTTTGAGTCTGTTGACAGAACCAACATGTAAATATAATATTGGAGAATGAGAAGAGAAATGTTAAAATGTAGAAGTTGCAAATATGTTCCTGAAACTATTATTGAGGAAATGAGTTCATTAAGTTTCGGTTCCTGAATAATTCCTCTTTCCACAGCTGAACACAAATGAATGACAGGTTTTAATTAATAATAAATGTATAAAAACAAGATAAAAACTATCTGCCGTCTGATGTCTCAGGAACAAACAAATGATTCTGCTCTTCTTCTTCTTCTATCTCATAAATGATTGTTTGGTTGGTTGTTTTGTTGCCATGACAGTCGGTTCACTTTGGTTCAGACTGAAATATGAAATTTATAAATATGCTTTTATTTTGTAGAAAGTCTCTTTACCAATAGATGTTATTTAGTTTAGTAGATATTCTAACTAAACTCCGTTCAAAGAGACAAAGATCCTCTGAGATCAGCTGTCATTGGTCAAAGAAACAGGAAGCTTAGATTTAAACAGGAACAGCTTCCTGTTTCAGTGACAAGAGTTTCACAATAAAAGCAGCCTAGAATAAGCTGGAATTATCAAAGCTCTTCTTCAGACTTCACTAAATATTACTAAAGGAGAGAAGAAGAACAGCAGCTGATTTGTAACTTTTGAACAGTAGTATATTCTTTAAATCTGGGTTCAGATATTCGTGATCCCCAGAGGATGATCCTCATGACCTTTCCTGCAGCGCCCCCAGCAGGTCAAGCAGGAAAAATATCTCAACAACTACGAGACAGATCGGCACACAATCTGGTTCAGATATTCATGGTCCCCAGAGGATGAATCCCAATGACTGTGGTGATCTCCTGAGCTTTTTCTTGTAGTGCACAATATTTTCAGAACCAACTTAATCAAAAGGAGCCAATCTGGTTCTAGTTCTTGTTCTCACTTATCCAGTGAAAAATCTCAACAACTACACGATGGACCGCCACACAATTTAGTTCATTCAAGGTTCCCAGAGGATGAATCCTTATTACTGAGGATCCCCTCACTTTTCCTCTAGCGCCACCACGAGGTTGACATGTGTGGTTTTGAGTGAAACATCTCAACATCTGTTGGACGGATTGTCATGAAATTTGGTACAAATATTTATTTTTCCCCTCTGGATGAATCGTAGAAATGTTGGTGATCCTTTTAGCGTCCAACACTTTGGTTTATGAACAAATAAAATAATGATATTTCCCATCAGCCTCAGCTGGACTTTGTTTAATGTTAGCATGCTAACAGGCTAAACTACGAAGGTGATCATGGTAAATGTTACACCTGCTAAATATCAGCATGTTAGCGTTACTGTGAGTGTGTTAGCATTTAGCTCAAAGCAGAGACGGTAAAATAATCATTCAATGATTTTATGTGTCACAGAGAAAATGAAGATCGCAGCTTTCAACGTCCAGAAACTGGAAGTAATAAAAGTCAACAATGAGGACGTTTGTAAAAATCTTATCAAGGTAACTCACAGTGCTGCACCAGTGTAGTGATTAATTCATTAATTATTCATTTAAATGATTCATGTTATTCCATTTGTGATGCTCAGACGGTGTGAAAAAATGAGCTTTTTATGATGTAACTCAGACACAAAACCTCTGATTGTTTTTTTACACTTCATGAGCTCAGGTCAGATTTAGTTACAGTTATTATTAATATGACTGTGTTTGGTTTGGAGTCAGTGTTGTTGTTATTTACACAGTCTGAGTCCACCTTTCTCTCGTGTTCCTGCTGTTTGTAGATCGTGTCTCGGTACAGCGTGGTGGTGATGCTGGAGGTGATGGATCAGAGCGGGAAGGTCATGAACAAGTTCCTCTCAAAGCTCAACAAATACGGGTGAGTTCTGTTCACCTGCACAGGTAAAGCAGACTCCTCTGGGCGTCTTTATAGTATGTAGTGGTATGAGGATAATCATGCCTTCTTCAGTGTTTCTGTGTTGCTTCAGTCTGTAACATGACAGCTTCTGTCTCTGCAGACGTTTAACCAGCTACAAGTGCAGCATTTTAAAAAGACTTTCTTTGCTGAATTTTTGCACAAAAGTGCCCAAACATGTTTGAACAAACACGTGACTCTGCTGTTCACAGAGCGCAACGGTTCGACTTGGTTTTGTTGTCGTCAGCCATGTTTTTTAGTTTGGAAAAAAAAATGCTTGATTTACCCAGGATTCATTGCAAATTCGTCCTACTTCAGACAAAGTCTAGTTTGATCTCAGTCATGGTCGTAGTCTACGTTTGTGAAACTGGCCTCAGAAAAGTCAAAAAAGGTTTATTTTTTCAGTAAAACTAGTTAAATTCATCCAAATGTACTTAAACTTTATTTTGAATATGTCATCTTATACGGTGATTATTTTCTTAGCGACGATGTATCCTGTCAGTCTTTATTAAAATAGTAAATAACGTTTTTTCTCTCTGATGTTTCAACTGTTTAGAAAAGTCTGTCACAGAAACGAGAGAATAATTAGAGTTAAAGAAAGAGATGTGACTCTACACGGACTGAATCTAGCGTTTTTAATAATCTTGATTTACATTATAAATGATGTTCTGTGTGAAATGACGGTTGTGTTTTGTGACAGGAGGAACAGAAACCATCAGTTCACCATGAAGTGCAGTGAATCTCTGGGACGAAGATCCTACAAGGAGAAGTTTGTCTTCTTCTACAGGTACGAAGACGATAAATCACTGTTTCACCAAATCCTCTACTTCTCTTTATCTAGTAAAACATTGAAAAGAAGAGAAAATATTCAGAAAAGCTGCTTCTGGATCTGCATCAAAACGAAGACATTTTAAATGTGATCATGTTGCTGCAGCGCCACCTGCAGGTGAAACACCATCACATCATGCACAGACAACGCCTACTTTAATATGGCTCCTAATTACAGTAGAAATCTGTAGATTAGTTTTGTTTGAGGACGATTTGTATTTGTGTCTTTATTGTACTGATTAGTATCTTTAATAGGAGTTATGAGATAAAACATCTTCATAAACGATGACACGGTGAAGCTGTTGGACTAAAACAACGTCCTCCAACTTTCCACAAAGTTTAAATGAAACACTTCAAGTTTGAGATATCGTGCCAACTAAACAATAACTCAATACATAAATATATACATAAAAATAATGAATATGAAAGAGTTGACAGAGGTAATGAGTACTTCTTCAAAAATAAGAATAAAGAATAAAGTTTGTTCATAAGGTTTCTGATTAAAAAACAAACGTGTGTCTCAGAAAGGACGAGGTGACGATGCTCGACTCCTACCAGTACGAAGAAGATGAGGAGGAAGATGAAGAAGAAGAAGATGAGGAGGAAGATGAAGAAGAAGAAGAAGAAGAAGATGAGGAGGAAGATGAAGAAGAAGAAGAAGAAGATGAGGAGGAAGATTAAGAAGATGAGGAGGAAGATGAAGAAGAAGAAGAAGAAGATGAAGATGAGGAGGAAGATGAAGAAGAAGACCTTCAACATCTTTCATCATTCAACCATTTTAAAGCAGCATTATTGGAGCTATGAGCTTTTAAAATCCTGTTATTGCATGAATAGCATAAAGCAGGCGTTCTATAACGAAATGTTTGATCAATTTAGTTTGATAACAGTTTTAATTAAATTGGAAAAGATTAAACAATGTGTTGTTTTTTTGTCAGACGTTTGAGCTTCATTGTACAGAATGATTAATCCATTCAGAGTCATCACTCAACCTGAACCACATGTCTTTGGACTGAGCGAGGAAGCCGGAGAACCCGGAGAACCCGGATGAAACCCACGTGAAAACGTGGAGAACATGTGATCTCCACACAGAAAGGTCGCCAAACCCCGGGAATCGAACCCCAGCCCTTCTGGCTGTGAGGTGACAGTGCTCACAACTAGAGGGATTTATGAGCACACAAAATCCTGCAAGTCATCCTAAAGATATCACTTACAGATGTGCTCAGAATGTAGCCGACTATATTTTATATATTTTGACAAAAAATGAAACCAGTCTCAAGTCAAAGTCCAGCTATGTCCATGTTAGTCCAGCAGAGGGCAGTGGTGGCGCTGCAGACAACAAAAACTACCACAGCGCCAAACATCGAGGGATTAGCAAACTAATTTACTCCTTAAATATTAACAAACACAATGTAACATGTAAATCAGTGAGATTTAGAGCTTTGTTAGGTGTGTTTCTAAACTTTGGATAGAGCAAGGCTAGCTGTTCCCCCCTGCTTCCAGTCTTTATGCTAAGCTAAGCTAACAACATCCAGACTGTGTACTCAATGAACACTCGTGACATTGACGTTGATCTTCTCGTAGCATGAAGTAAGAAAATGTTTTCAAAAACTATTTCGTCTTGAAGGAATTCATTTCAATATTTAACTCATGAAATAATCTCTGTTCTGGTGTTTGTGCTCTAACAGGAAACGCTCACTGGCTCAGATAACAGACAGAGACTGTTACACCGTGTGCGTGCGTGGGTGTGTGTGTGTGTGTGTGTGTGTGCGTGCGCTGGCTTCGTGGTCAACAGCAACACTTCCTGTCTCAGAGGTTTGTTTTGCTGCTACACTGTTGAGTTTCATTCCATCAGATGGTTCAGGAGCAGCTCTCATTGTGTGTATTTCATCCAGAGCAGTGAGTTTTATTCTGTTTGTTTTAATCCTCTGCAGCTCAGGAACTGATGCTGTTGAAGAAACTGCTAAATAAAACAAAAAAAACTCTTTTACACCGGAGCAGAATGGTGTGAACCAAACATCCAAAACATAAGTATTCATTATTTTAAATGAAAGGATTATAACATAATGATGCTTTTAGAAATCCGAGCATTAATAAATGTGTAATATCTGAAGCAGGTTGTGGGAGTTTAAAAATGTGGATATGTTTTGTTTGCATTTTATGAAAATGTATTTCCATTAACTACGGCGCTAAACTCCTTTTCCGCCAGTTTACAGATAAATACTTTTTTTACTCCACTACATTTATTTGACAGCTTTAGTTATTTGTTACTTTACAGGTTAAAACATTCTGTACAAAGCGTGTCGTCATCTTATGAAATTTGATGCATTATTACAGATAAAAACCAGCACACGTTAATGCATCAATGATTGTTAAATAACCCTGTAATATCATAAATATATTAATATATAAACATCTGAGCTGTGAAATTCTACATAATACTGGTGTAACTTTACATATATATGTATGTTGCTTATACTTCTGTACTCAAGTAAAATAACTTTTATTAGGAGTATTTTTTAAGACATTTATACTAATAACTATGAAATACATAATTCATAGCAATACCAAAACTCCCCAAAAATGCTTTTAGACATGAATGATGTTAAATAAATTGTGTTCTTGCAGAAATTTAATATTTAAGTCAATTCAAGTTACAGTAACAAATACTGTAACATGATTTAACACTTCATATGAACTCTTATCTTCATAAATAAAGTCACATTCATGCTGCATGTTGAAGATGACAAAGTCAAATAATAAACGCTGTGTAGTAAATGTGTATGAAGACATCGGACAAAACCAACCGCAGTGGTTTTTCTTCTCGGTTCATTTCTCAGTTTCACATGCTTCATACATCCATCTGTTCCTCATTTTCTTTCTCTCCTTATTTAGTTTTGCTTTCAGTTTGTCCTTGTTATTCATCTTCTCAACAGTTTTAATCTTCTGAAGTGAAGATGAAGATAGCAGCTTTCAACGCCAAAAACCTGGGAATGAAAAAGGTCACGGACAAGAAGGTGGTCCACTACCTCACCAAGGTAAAGCTGCTTCATCATCATTTTTATCCATAATGTACTTTTCAAGTGTGTTCAGTGTGTTCAGTGTGTTGGATTGAATCAACGTTGTGTGGACAGATCGTGTCTCGGTACAGCGTGGTGCTGATCCTGGAGGTGATGGATAAAAGCGGTACGGCCATGGAGGAGTTATTTAAAGAGCTCAACAACAACAGGTGAGTTCTCTGCAGAGAAGCAATCTTTTTCTTCCATGGAAAACATTTCCATTTCCCACAATTTATTTCAAGCAGAAAGTTGATTCAGACTGAGCACACCTGTTTATTTGATGCCTGTGGAGCTTCTTCTGTCCCTCAGACAGACAGAAGACAGTCATGTCCAAATGTCGGTAAATTATCAGATATGTTTTTTACGCTGTGGATATAAGTGTGCCGGCTGTGAACTCCCTTACTCCAGCAGACCGCTGTTGGTTCCTCATTTGAAACGAGAAGTCAATGAGGATTTATTTGTTACATAACTTCTGTAGTTATTTTAACTCAAAACACAATATTTTCCTAAACCTGTTGTCTAAACCTAACTAAGTAGTTTTGTTGTATAAACCTAAGTAGTGTTGTCGTCTAAACCTAACTAAGATGTTTTGTTGTCTGAACCTAACTAAGTAGTGTTGTTGT
This sequence comes from Anarrhichthys ocellatus, assembly GCF_004355925.1. Taxonomy (NCBI): domain Eukaryota; kingdom Metazoa; phylum Chordata; class Actinopteri; order Perciformes; family Anarhichadidae; genus Anarrhichthys; species Anarrhichthys ocellatus. The sequence continues at coordinate 7,721 of NW_022280657.1, read as the reverse complement.
CTGAACCTAACTAAGTAGTGTTGTTGTCTTAACCTAACTAAGTAGTGTTGTTGTCTTAACCTAACTAAGTAGTGTTGTTGTCTAAACCTAACTCAGTAGTGTTGTTGTCTATACCTAACTAATTAGTGTTGTTGTCTTAACCTAACTAAGTAGTGTTGTCTAAACCTAACTAAGTAGTGTTGTTGTCTTAACCTAACTAAGTAGTGTTGTTGTCTAAACCTAACTAAGTAGTGTTGTCTTAACCTATCTAAGTAGTGTTGTCTAAACCTAACTAATTAGTTTTGTTGTATAAACCCAAGTAGTGTTGTCATCTAAACCTAACTAAGTAGTTTTGTTGTGTAAACCTAACTAAGTATTTCACAATATTTTCCTAAACTTAACTGAGTTTCCTGTGAAGACAGAATTTATTTATAATTATTTTATTTTATTTTGAAAAGACTATTTCAAAATAAGACTATTCACTGGACTTTTGTAGGAAAATGCAACAAAAAAGAGTAAGATATCATACAAACCATTGTCTGAGGACACGTTGAGAGTGTGTTTCTGTTCTCCTTTACAGTCGGGGCCTTTTTGCATGTCTGTGCTCAGGGGCCCGTTGTTGTTGGATGTTAGGAAACACATGCTGGTGATTTAGCTCCACAAACTGTTTGTGTTTCAGCTCCAACAGAAACAGTCCTTACTCCATGATCGCCAGCCGCCAGCTAGGACGAGACACCTACAAGGAGCGCTTTGTCTGCTTCTACAGGTGAGAACGCCCAGGTGTGATGAAACCTTTGTGACGTTAGTGTGTGAGGGTTTAACATGCAGGTACATGTAGCATTCAGAATCATGTGTTCATGTAGCATTCAGAATCATGTGTTCATGTAGCATTC
>NW_022280657.1:1438-6839 GCF_004355925.1 Anarrhichthys ocellatus | reverse complement strand
ATGTGTTCATGTAGCATTCAGGATCATGTGTTCATGTAGCATTCATGCAAACACCTCTATTTATGTGTGTGTGCGTGTGTGTGTGCGTGTGCGCGCGCGCGCGTGTGACACAGAGAGGCTGATGTGACCCTGAGGACTTGTCATCAGTATGAAGACAATCAACCTGGAGACGTGGACGCCTTCGCCAGAGAGCCGTTCATCCTGCGCTTCAGCAGTCCATCTACAAGTACATGTTTCGAATACGTGTTGTGTACCTTTAGCCTGTTGTGTATTTGTACGTGTCTGTACACTGTACCTGTGTGTATTCCAGAGGTGAAAGACCTGGTTCTGATCCCGGTCCACACCAAACCTACGGACACACTGAAGGAGCTGGACGAGCTGCATGATGTGGTCCTTTCTATCAGGAAGAAGTGGAAAACTAATGTGAGAAAGTTCACCATGAATAAACCTTCATAACTCTGAGTTTACCTCCTGAAACAGAGGAGCTCTTATTCCAACTGTTGAAACATTATAATGATATTCAAATCAAAATTAAAGCAGCTTTGGAAACCAACAGAAAGATTTGTAGCTCCCGCTGTCACCAAATGTTCCAGTAAACATTGTCTTAACATTGATTTTGATGAAATATTGGCTGATTAATAATCTATAGAACAGGATATTTAGTAACTATGAGACAGATGTTTTCTCTCTTCACTACAGACGTTTGAACTCTGACTGTTTCATATTTTAATGATTACAGATATTTAATTGCTGCTCTGGGTTTGATAAAAGGGAAAAGACTGTTTTGTTATATTTGCCTATAATTTATTTTCGAGTGATAATTATAATGCCCTAAAATGATCCACAATATCCATTTACTCAAGTACTGAACAACTGACATACTTGTACTTTACTTTCTATGCTACTTCTACTCTCCTGAGGGAAACATTGTACTTTTTAATCCACTACATTCTTCTGAGACTTATAATTACAAGTTACATAAAAAAAACAGTCAGATACAAAGTATTAAAAATGGACAAACTACAATATTAAAATGCTTTTAAATATATTCATGAGTGATAAAAACAGATTAATACAATATTTCACAATAATGTAACACTTTGAAAAGAGCCGTTCTGCATAATGAGTACTTTAACGTTTCATACTAAAAGTACAGTTGGATGATACTATCACTGTACTTTTAATATAGTATTGAGTAAAGTACGAATCATTCTAAGATTTGTTAAACGTGACAATGTGATGTCTGACCCAGTCACTCTTGATTAGGGTGTTCCACAGGGATCTGTTTTGGGACTCTTTGCTTTTTCTAGTAACATTCACAACATTTGTATGCAGATGACACAGTGATGTACTCCTGTGCCTTCACTGCATATATATATATTAGTGCTGGGCAAGTTAACGCGTTAATTTCGCGTTAACGCATTCATTAATTAACGCCGACAATTATTTTATCGCGCGTTAACGCATTTTTTAAATTTATTATAATTTATTTATTTATTTTTATTTTTTTTAATTGAAAGACAAGAGACAATACATATACATAACAACAAGAGGATGACAAGAACAGTGGGATAAAAGCCAGAAAACATCCTAGAGTCAGTTGTGTATGTATGTGTGTGTGTGTGTGTGTGTGTGTGTGTGTCCTTGAGCCTTTTGAGATGGGAAAAAAATAATAATAATAATTAAAAAACAACAACAAAAAAAACAGGTAAGTATTTTTAATTTATTATTATTGTAACAGACTGTCTCATGTTTATCGTTTTGTATTGGAGATATGATGTCCCTTCAGGGTTGCCGTAGAGAAAAGGCGACTTCCGCTTCTGGTCGAGGGGGGGGGGGGCAGAAATAAAAAGAGAAGCTGCACCAGCTGTTGCTCTCCCTGGAGACTACTGGACATCGCTGCGGTAAAGTCAGCAGACACTCAGATCTCCATGGTCAACTCAGCAGACACTTACATGTTAGTGCACCTATATGCTGACATTCACGGTAAACGCATTTAAACGGCACAGATCGGGAGCGAGCAAAGGACTTTGAAAGTTAGCGGAAAGATTAACGTGAGACAACATCCGGTTTCTTCAGACGAACATCCGGTTTTCAGAATAAGATGCCAACAAAGTATGAATTATATTCACATTAAGTATAAAACATGCTGCATCTCGTGAACCAAATGTTATTGCCCTTTTGTTCATACAGCAGTACTTTTAAAATAAAGGTGCGCAATACACTACTTTTGAATTCATTGTTGAACTTTGCCATAACAATGCAATTAATCGCGATTAATCACAAAAAATCCAAGCGATTAATTGCGATTAAATATTTTAATCGTTGCCCAGCACTAATATATATATATATATATATATATATATATATATATAGATATATATAGTACAACTTCATTGTTACATCTTTGGCCTTTTCTAGTCTGCAGATTGATTTTAGCGCCCTGTTGGATCTGAAATTGTTCTTAAACTCAACCAAAACTATAGCCATGATTTTCTCTCCTGGATGATTTTGTGATGGCGTCTCTATTCAGTCCGTTGACAATTACAAATACTTGGGAATCTGGATGGATATATATATATATATATATACAGTATATATACATATGTATATATATAGTATATATATCATTGTAACATCTCTGAAGTATAAATAAAGTAAAGTAAAGTTTTGGTCGTGTTATTTCTTTTGCAGAACATCATGATCTTGGGGGACTTTAATGCAGATGGCCGTTATCTCTCCAAGAAGAAGAAGGCGGAGATCCGCCTCTGCTCTGCTGACTATCATTGGCTGATAGACGACGACGTCGACACCACGACCAGTAACCTGAACGACCACACCTACGACAGGTGACTCACGCCTCAGTGCTGCAGTTTGATCCAGCTGGTTGTTCTGATGACCTGATACTCGATGCGCTTCCTGTCTACAGGATCGTGGTGTTTGGACGGACCATGCTGAACGCCATCGTGCCCGGCTCGGCCAAGTCCTTCAACTTCCAGACGGAGTTCAAACTGACGGAGAAAGACGTGAGACGCCTGTTTGTGTTGAACTCATTAAGAGTTTTTAATCATTATTATTATTATTATTACTATTATTCAAACTGTATTTGGTGTCCAGGCTCTGAGCATCAGTGACCACTACCCTGTGGAGGTGGAGCTGAAGACCAATCAGAGACCCAGAGCACAGAGACAAAGGAGGACGACGCCCACTGAAGGACAGAAGAAAGGTAGAGATTTGTCTCATTGTTGTTTAATCTCACATTCTGAATACTTTTCATTCAGATTCCTGTAATTTCAATCTTTAATTGCTTCTTTTGATCAATTTCTGCTTCGGTTTAATCGATGAACTACGGAGCACAGTGTTTAGAGAAGTACTGAGATCTTTTACTTGAGTAAAAGTACTAATACAACAATGTAAAAATACTCTGTTACAAGTAAAAGTCCTGAAAAGTACATACAGAACTATTATCAGCAAAATGTACTTCAGGTATGAAAGATCCTTCAGAAACCTGTAGTTTTTACTACTTTATATACAATCAGCTAGTTTAGTCCAGTGGGTCCCAACCTATGGGTCGGGCCCCTCCAGAGGGTCACCAGATAAATCTGAGGGGTCGTCAGATGATTAATGACAAGAAGAAGAAGAAGTTCTCATATTATTGTATATTTTGACATCTTTGGACCTGGACCACAAAACACTGGAAACCACTGGTTTAATCTTAAACAGTAACATTTATTTCATAAACTTATCGTTTGTTTTTTATGTAAAATCTTAATCTGAAAAATAACTATAGCTGTTAAATAAAATGACAACATTTCCCTAGTATAAAAGTTTAATGGAAATACTATATTTGTACAAAACTATACTTAGTGCAGTACTTGAGAAATGTTCTGTTTTAGTTTCTGTCCGAACAGCTGAGCAAGCAAACACTTTCAATGCAAATATGAGCTGAAAAATATTGTCTAAACACGGAGTGAAAAACATGTGAAGCTAATTATCCCTAAATGTATTTGTTTCTGGGTCAACTGCACATTTCAGGACCACAGAAGAAGAAGAAGAAGATGCCAGCAAAAAGGAAGAGCGGACCGGCATCGAACACACCAGTCAAGAGAAAACGTTAGAACAAACAACCATTCAACCATTAAAGCAGCATTATTAGTTATAAATTATAGTATTAATAGTTAAATTATAGAGTTATTGGCTTTTAAAATCCTAATATGGTATAAACAGCATGTCTTCTTTAATGTAATATGACTGTAATGTTGAATTAATGTAGTTTGACTTTTGTGTCACAGTTTTACTAATTAAATCGTTTAAATCGTTTAAAATGTTTTAAATATTGTTTGGGAAGAACGTTTAAGACTCAAAGTGTTTTTTTTGTCGTTACTTCTCTCCGATGTTTGAGCTTCATTGTGCAGAATTTATGTCCACAAACAATCTGCAAGTCGTCCTGAAGATAAATTACAAATGTGCTCAAAATATAGTACTTTATATTTTGACGAAAAGACAAACAAAAGAAGTATAACTACCTATTCAGGTACTCTGTTCACTACCTGTTCATACTCTGTTCACTACCTGTTCATACTCTGTTCTCTACCTGTTCAGGTACTCTGTTCACTACCTGTTCAGGTACTCTGTTCACTACCTGTTCAGGTACTCTGTTCACTACCTGTTCATACTCTGTTCACTACCTGTTCATACTCTGTTCACTACCTGTTCAGGTACTCTGTTCACTACCTGTTCAGGTACTCTGTTCTATAGCTGTTCAGGTACTCTGTTCTATACCTATTCAGGTACTCTGTACTCTACCTGTTCAGGTACTCTGTTCACTACCTTTTCAGGTACTCTGTTCTCTACCTGTTCATGTACTCTGTACTCTACCTGCTCAGGTACTCTGTTCACTACCTGCTCAGGTACTCTGTTCACTACCTGTTCAGGTACTCTGTTCTATACCTGTTCAGGTACTTTGTACTCTACCTGTTCAGGTACTCTGTACTCTACCTGTTCATGTACTCTGTTCTCTACCTGCTCAGGTACTCTGTTCACTACCTGTTCAGCTACTCTGTTCACTACCTGTTCAGGTACTCTGTTCTATACCTGTTCAGGTACTCTGTACTCTACCTGTTCATGTACTCTGTTCTCTACCTGCTCAGGTACTCTGTTCACTACCTGTTCAGGTACTCTGTTCACTACCTGTTCAGGTACTCTGTTCTATACCTGTTCAGGTACTTTGTACTCTACCTGTTCAGGTACTCTGTACTCTACCTGTTCAGGTACTCTGTTCTCTACCTGCTCAGGTACTCTGTTCTCTACCTGTTCATGTACTCTGTACTCTACCTGCTCATGTACTCTGTACTCTACCTGTTCAGGTACTCTGTTCACTACCTGTTCAGGTACTCTGTTC
>NW_022280657.1:0-1428 GCF_004355925.1 Anarrhichthys ocellatus | reverse complement strand
TACCTGTTCAGGTACTCTGTTCACTACCTGTTCAGGTACTCTGTACTCTACCTGCTCAGGTACTCTGTGACATGTGTCTCTAAAAATGACTCCAGGGAAATGATGTTCATGTTAGTTTATAGATTAGACATCTCATTTTGGAGGCAAAACAATATTTAGTTCTCATTTTACAGCATAAACTCATCATCCAGCACCTGTTTGTGTAAAAAGAACAGGTACCTTATTGACTTGTCTTCTAATAGTCAGGAACACTAGATATCTGACACCACCTCTCTCCTACTGACTCCACCCTGGGAGGTTTAAAAGGCCACGAGACACCTGAGACGCCTCACTGCGGTCCGACATCTCAGACTGACCTGGTTCACTTCATCACTGACTCACTGCTCTCCGCTCAGCCTCTTTTTCATCTTCTTATTAACCTGCATTTTATCGTAAACATCTTTTCGCTCTTGTTTCTCCAGCGTTTTCTTCTTTCAACTCTGAGTTTCCCGATTTTTCTACCACCTGCTTCTCTGCTTCCATACCTCCATCTGTCCTGTCTCTCCTCCACCATGAGCCTGAGTCGTACCAAGCGGATCAGCTCCAGTAAATCGGTCCGGAGCAGCAGCGCTGGGTCCAGGAGGCTGAGCGGCTTCGGTCCCGGTCAGGGGGCCTTCGGCGGCCTCTCTCTGAGCAGCAGCTCTCTGTACGCCGGCACCAACGGGCCCCACCACGGCCTGGGGGCCCCTCTGGCCTCCCTGTCCGTCAACAGGAGCCTGCTGGCCCCCCTCAACCTGGAGATCGACCCCAGTCTGTCCATGAGCCGGGCCCACGAGAAGGAGCAGATCAAGAGCCTCAACAACCGCTTCGCCACCTTCATAGACAAGGTAGAGACTCAGGAAACCAGACAGCGCTACGTGGTACACTGTACACAAATGTGTTTATTTATTATACGAAATATATTTAAACTAATAAACAATGATGTGTTATTACAGATTAAACTATATATATATATTAAAATGAGCTCCACCTTGGAAGAGATGAACACATTAATGCAATTATTAGGACGTAAATATTATTCTGCATATTGAGTACTTTTACTCTGGTACTTTAAGTACATTTTAATGCTGATACTTTTGTGCGTTTTGTGCATTAACTGGTAACAGAGTATTTCTACCCTGTGGTATTTGTACTTCTTCCAGCTCTGCAGAAAATTGATCAGCAAATATTTCCAAGTTATTATTAAATAACTAACTTCATTTTTAAAGCACAAAACAAACACAAACTCTCTGATTCCAGCCTCTACAATTTGAGGATTTGCTGCTTTTCTTTGTTGTATTGTCCATTAAATGCATCACATTGGGCTTATTCATATTTTCCACTATTTTCTGACGTTGTATAAACCAGATAATGAATTCATGTTTTATCGTATATATATATATATATGTA
>NW_022280656.1:0-22511 GCF_004355925.1 Anarrhichthys ocellatus | reverse complement strand
AAGCAGGGGATGCTTTAGGGCGGGGCTACACGGTGATTGACAGGTCGACACCACTGCGTGTCAGTGTGTTTTCACTTCATCAAAGTTAATTATGACGTTTTAGCCCTAAAATTACAGGTAACATTTTGTTGTACTTAGCTCCGCCCTCTCGTGTCACTTCTGGTTCCCAACAAATAAAAAAAAGCAAAACCAAGATGTTTAAACCAAAAAAGGTTAAAAGGTGAATGAATAGAGAGTAAACTGGACTTTTCTCTTCTACTCACCAGACAAACTGGAGATGATACATACCGTGGTAACAAGCTGTGTGGAGGACAAATAATATTTGTGTCAACATGTAGATGGAAGTCAGTAAACATAAAGAGATTTTATGGAGTATTTATGAAGTATTTATAGACTTCTTGTCATAAAACTTCAAGTCAGTGGTATGAAGTGTCTAAATTCCAAACACATTGAAACACTCACCACAGTTGTCTCTGATGTAGCTGATCAGCTGACAATCCTGATAAAACACAGAATATGTAAATATACTGTATATTGAATGTTCCCTTAACGTTGGCAGGTCGAGGGAATGTAAGATGGACTTACAGGAGCAGTTAAAGTACTCGGGTCCTTTACTTCAGTAAAAGTATGAATACACACTGTGAAAATACTCCACTACAAATAAAAGTCCTGCATTCAAAACCTGACCGAAGTAGAAGTATGTAAATGCAGTAAAAGTGGAAGTAAAATGTTTCCATTCCATCATTGACTTACAGTCATTCCTTTGCTTCCAGGAGGACCTCTGGGACCCTGAAGGAAGGATGACATCATTATTATGTCATAGTGTTATCTTCCGCCTCGTGTCTCTGATGATGAATAAAACAAAACTCTCACTTTGTGTCCTGGATGACCCGGTTCTCCAGGCCTGCCTGAAGCTCCCAGACCGCCTGAGTTCCCCTAGATCCACCAGAACCAGAATTAAAAAGTCACAGAAGAAGAAGAAAAAACATTCAGAAATAAGAAATAAATGAGGCATGTTGGGGCTCACCCCTCGACCGTGGTTCCCTTTAGGCCCCGGGTAGCCTTTGGGTCCCTCCAGACCTTTCTCACCCTGAACACACAAGAAAAAACAGACTGAGCCGTCTGGACTCCAACGAGCTTCTTCTTCTTCATGTTTGATTCAGATCTCAGATCTTAGAAAAAAGGATGGACTCACCTGTAGACCAAGGTAACCAGGGAAACCAGGATCTCCCTGTAAAGAGAAGGTACGTAAGAAGTACATTTCATTCATTTGTATTGTATCAGAACAGAAGGTTCTTTAACTGTCAGGATTTAGTGGCGTCTTTGTGATGGCTGTAAAAAATGAAATGGAAATGATGGAAATTTAAGAAAAAGTCAAAATATGGTGAAGAAAATCTCTTGGCTGAGGTGGAAAAGTGAAACCGAAGCAGACACCTCTTCTTCTTCTGTGGTGCTTTAACGGCACCAACCAGCTGTTTTTATGTATTAAACTGACATATTCACACAACAGGAAAGGATGGAAACCAGACTTCTATCGTGATGGTCTCATGTTCACATTACGGTTTCGTTGGTCCAGCTCTACCTTGGCTCCTTCGGGTCCTCGAGGTCCGTAACCGTCTTTTCCGTCTTGACCCTGAGACGCGGGACAGATGGTCAGACTCACCGATTGAACCATAAACTCACAGTATTCACAACGATAATCAGCTCCTTACCGCCATTCCTCTGGGTCCCCGTGATCCAGGAGCTCCCTTCACACCCGGCTCTCCTGGTTGGCCCTTTAACAACAACAACAACAATGGAGTAACTTAGGTGATCCTTCTGACTCCATTATCCGGTCAACATGTTAATGTGTCCAACATTTTGGTTTATGACCAATCATCAAGCAGCTGGACTCTAACTTCCAATCACAAGTGGACAGCTCTACGTAGGCGCAGAGACCCGATCGCTCAGACCACATCAGCAGGTGGTCTGGGCCACATTGGAGGACTGCCTACTCCACTGACGTCCTCTGAGAGGAAGTGCGTCCTCATTCACTGGCTTTGTCCACGACGTCTGAACATTTTGGAAAGGCTATAGAGAAATGTAACCAAGGTCTCAACATCTGGGACACGCCAAAGAACTGACCCAGGGTCTGTTTGGTTTTCATTTCTTCTTCTTCTGTTAATTTCCGGCAGACTGGGCAGTAGGAAGTGCATCGCTGAAATGATCTTCCTTCGTAGGGAATCTGGACTCGGCCTTAGAGAAAGGGAGAGGAGAGAGGACTAGAGACCCTGATCCTTCATGTTAAAGGGACCAGCTGAGGTGGTTCAACATCGGATCAGGATCCTCCTAGACGCCTCTCTTTAGAGGTTTAACGGACACGTCCAAATCTAAAAAGAGGCCCCAAGGTAGACCCAGAACAAGCTGGAGGGATTAGATACCTCGTCTGGCCTGTGAACGTATCGGAGCTCCCGAGGAAGAGCTAGAAAGTGTTGAAGATATCTCGTATGTGCACGTAGCCTCGGACAATAAAGCTGATTCTGATTGGATGATCATCGGGTATCCGTGACAACAGGCCAATACAACCAGAGCTATCACAGCCGGACTCGTCTTAATGTGGTGTGTTGGTTGATTCAAGGAAATGATGCCACGCACCTTCTGTCCGTTAGCTCCACGACGTCCGGCTAATCCCGGCTCTCCAGCTGGTCCTGGTCCACCCTGCAGGAAGACCAACAGAGTCCAGGCAGGACTGACATTAAAGATTCAGACCAGGTATAAAAACACGTTGAGCTTTAAACACGATATACAGAACTATCTTTGAAGCTCGTTGAGGCCTTTAAAATTGACGACAAACAGTCATCAGGTACATTTGAGTTTGTTATTCAGCTTTAGGTGAGCAGCTAAAGAAGCTAAATACGACCAAATCAAAAAACTACATGAGCTAATAACTGAACCTCAGTGTATTTTAATGAATAATTCTCACTCTGCTCATGAATGATGATGTCGGCTCTGTGCATAACAAACAGATCCAGCATGAGGTCATGTTGCCTAATATTAATAATTGGCAGTTGGAACTTGTGATTATTATATAAGTGACGAAAGAAAAATCAAGTGAAAAAAGAGAAGTAAAAAATATAACATGATAGAATGTATTGTGTTAAAAAAACAATCTGCCTCAAATTAAAGAAAAGTTTGACAGCCGACCTCTCTCGTTCTGTCACCTGCTGTTTCCTTTTTCAACACGAGGATTACAGATGCTTTCTTCACAGTTTTTACAGGAAGTAGGTGATGAAGACAGGAAGTAGGTGATGAGGACAGGAAGTAGGTGATGAGGACGGGACGTAGGTGATGAAGACGGGACGTAGGTGATGAAGACGGGACGTAGGTGATGAAGACGGGACGTAGGTGATGAAGACGGGACGTAGGTGATGAGGACGGGAAGTAGGTGATGAGGACAGGAAGTAGGTGATGAGGACAGGAAGTAGGTGATGAGGACAGGAAGTAGGTGATGAGGACAGGAAGTAGGTGATGAGGAAAGGAAGTAGGTGATGAGGAAAGGAAGTAGGTGATGAGGAAAGGAAGTAGGTGATGAGGAAAGGAAGTAGGTGATGAGGAAAGGAAGTAGGTGATGAAGACTAAGTAGGTGATGAAGACGAAGTAGGTGATGAAGACGAAGTAGGTGATGAAGACGAAGTAGGTGATGAAGACGAAGTAGGTGATGAAGACTGGAAGTAGGTGATGAAGACTGGAAGTAGGTGATGAAGACTGGAAGTAGGTGATGAAGACTGGAAGTAGGTGATGAAGGCTGGACATATGTGATAAAGACAGGATGTAGGTGAAGACAGGATGTAGGTGAAGACAGGACGACGGTGGTCACCACCTACTTCCTGTCCAGGACATTAACGTCTCTCTGTCATCTTTGAATAATTGAAGTGTTTTTGTTTTTTTGACTCTCGGTCCACCTCATTTGCTTTCGGGGAAGTTTTTACAGCTGTCATTCTGGTTCGGATCACACCAGAAGGTGTGAAATGGCCCTGAAGTCCTGGTGCACATTGAGAGACTTTTCATCGTACCGATCGTTTCCTAAATCAGCGTCATTGTAAAACAACTAATCCACAGTCCTGATCTGGTTTTGAACACAACCACACTAAATTGAGTTACAGGAGGCCGATGATGAGGTGATGCACCGACCTGAGGTCCAGGAAGGCCAGAGAGTCCTTTTGGTCCACGACCACCGTTTTTTCCTCTGCTTCCCTGCAGAGACAACATGGACTGCTTGAGGACACTTGAAGAAACAACTGGGACTTCTTATTTATATGTTCATATCTGGCGTTTTTATTCTCCTCTTTTATTCTATTCAGGCTTCTTTCTATCTTCTATTTCCTTGGACTCTTCAGTGACTCAGTTATGTAATGAGTCTTTTCTGAACATAACACTCCACTGTTCTTCTCGTAAATTATTTTTCTTCATTGAGTTTTATCTCGTACATTTAAGACTTTAATCTTGGAAGCTACCATTATTTTCCCTGAACATACCCCCCAACCCGGCTCTGCCATAGACGTGTGAGAGGACAACATGATGCTTTTATTTTGTAGAACGTGTTCGTCACTAACAGATGTTCTTTAGTTCAGTGGACGTTCTAACTAAACTCTGTTCAAAGAGACAAAGATCCTCTGAGCAACAGAAGAAGAAATCAGCTGGAAGCTTAGATTGAAACAGGAACAGCTTCCTGTTTCAAGAGTTTCACAATAAAAGCAGCCTAGAACAAACGGGAGGTAACTTTATCAAACTCTTCTTCAGACTTCAGATATAAACAGAAGGTGTTATAGTTACTGTTGGAACATCAGCTGATCTAATCACAGTTTCAACCTCTTCAATCAATATTTACTGATCAATTATCAAAGTGTTTAGTTTAACAGGATTCTCTCTGTTATGCGACATAATCGGGTTGACATGTTAATAAACATCTGGAATCTGAATGATGCTATTTTAATCTGTGAGAAGAGTTTTCATTGAAGGAGAGAAGTTTTCATGGGTGACAGAAAGAATGTTCACAGCGTTTCCTTTTCTCCTCATGAAAGATCCCCACATGGTTTCCATTTCACTAAACAGCTCCACTGAATTTCTCTGGAAGTCTGTCCGTGAGCCAAGACTCCCAAGTGTCACATTCCCGAACCCTCGCTGAGCCGTGAGGAGGCAATAGAAATGCTCCGATGTGCAGATATAAGAGCAGGTTTTGAAGTGGAAACAAACTATATTCCTGCTCACAAATCAGTGTACATTCACTTGTAAATGTACATGTACTGGACTCTGTAATTCTCCCCCCCCAAAAAAAGAAGAAAGTTTCCTCTATGTTTCTGCAGCGATAGGTCTCCTACGTTAGTGTTGGTGCTGGTGCTTTTGCTGGTGTTGGTGCTTTTGCAGCTGTTCCTGCGACCTGTTAATCAGCTTCATGTTGGCAGCTGTTGTATGATCACTCACCTGAGGACCAGAAGCACCTGGGCTGCCCTGAAGTCCTGGATCCCCCGGGTCTCCAGGTAGCCCCTGTAGACGGACAGTATTTCAATGTGTAATGGATATTTAAAGCTTTGCATCAGAGTCCGGTGTTGTTGAGTTCCTCTCCTACCTTCTGCCCCACAGAGCCTCTCCTCCCGTCTGGACCCTGCACAGCAGAAAACACTGTCATCTGAGGACATTTAACTTTTACATCGTTTTGATTCACACACAGACAGAGAACCAAAATGTTTTGATTCACACACAGACAGAGAACCAAAATGTTTTGATTCACACACAGACAGAGAACCAAAATGTTTTGATTCACACACAGACAGAGAACCAAAATGTTTTGATTCACATACAGACAGAGAACCAAAATGTTCTGATTAAAATACAGAAAGAGAACCAAAACGCATTTCAAATGGATTCAAAACTTTACCTGAGTACAAGAAGAGAAGTATTATCAGTAAAACGTACAGGGATGATAGGACAGAATGGAGGTCAGAAATCTCACCGGGTTCCCGAGGCCTCCATCGCTACCTGCCCCCCCGTCCACTCCAGATAATCCCTGTGTGAGAAAGAATACACTTTAGAACATTACATTACATAACAGTCATTTAGCAGACGCTTTTATCCAAAGCGACTTACAGTAAGTGTATTCAACATCGGTATTCAAGAGAACTAGTCACCAGAAGTCATAAGTACATCTCCTTTTTTTAAACAAGCATCTAAGAGCATAAACCAGAGCAGAAGTACAGAAACAAACTAATACGAATACAGTAAGTGCAACAACTAGTATGAATACAATAGGTGCTAAGTGGAAGGCTCAGGGTAGTACTTCTTGAAGAGGTGAGTCTTCAGCCTGATGAAAGATGGGCAGCGACTCTGCTGTCCTGACGTCAGTGGGGAGTTCATTCCACCACTGAGGGGCTAGGACAGAAAACAGCCGTGATCGGGTTGATCGGCCGTAGGGACCTCTGAGCGACGGGGCAACCGATCGCCCCGAGGCAGCAGAGCGAAGTGGTCGGGCGGGGGTGTAGGGCTTGACCATGGCCTGGAGATAGGAAGGAGCCGTTCCTTTCACTGCCCTGTAGGCTAGCACCAGAGTCTTAAACTGGATGCGAGCTCTTACAGGGAGCCAGTGTAGAGAACGGAGAAGGGAAGTTGTGTGGGAGAACTTGGGGCGATTGAACACCAGATGAGCTGCAGCTTTCTGGACAAGCTCCAGAGGTCTGATGGCCGACGCCGGGGCTCCGGCAAGTAGAGAGTTGCAGTAGTCCAGGCGGGAGATGACAAGAGCCTGGATGAGCACCTGCACCGTCTCGTCAGTGAGGAAGTGAATCCTCCTGATGTTGTAGAGCAGGAATCTGCAGGAGCGTGTAACCGATGCAATGTTTGCTGAGAACGACATTTGGTCATCCAGAGTCACACCCAGGTTCCTCGCAGTCCGAGTTAGCGTCACCACGGTATCATCAATGGTGATGGACAGGTCTCAGTGTGGGCAACCCTTCCCCGGGAGGAACAGTAGCTCGGTTTTGTCCAGGTTGAGCTTCAGGTGGTGTGTAGTCATCCACTTCGAGATGTCAGCCAAGCACGCAGCGATGCGTGCCTCCACTTGAGTGTCCCCGGGGGGAAATGACAAGACCAGCTGGGTGTCATTGGCATAACAATGGTAAGAGAAGTCATGCGAGCGAATAACAAAACCCAGAGATGTTGTGTAGAGTGAGAAGAGAAGGGGGCCCAGGACTGAGCCTTGCGGAACCCCCGTAGTCAGCATGCGTGGTTCCGACACGGCCCCCCTCCACGTCACCTGGTAGGATCGACCTGTCAGTTAGGATGCAAACAGGGAGAGTGCAGAGCCTGAGACGCCCATCCCCTCGAGGGTGGAGAGGAGGATCTGGTGGTTCACAGTGTCAAACGCTGCAGACAGTCCAGCAGAATCAGGACAGAGGAGAGAGAGTTAGCTCTCACGGCGTGAAGCGACTCTTTCACCGCAAGGAGGGCTGTCTCAGTAGAGTGACCCACTTTGAACCCGGACTGGTGGGGGTCCAAGAGGCTGCTCTTTTGGAGATAGGAAGACAGTTGGTTAAAGACAGCACGTTCAAGTGTTTTGGATAGAAGAGAAACTGGTCTGAAGTTCTTGACATCAGAGGGGTCAAATGATGGTTTCTTCAGAAGGGGGGTGACTCTGGCAGTCTTGAAAGCCTTGGGAAAGCATCCTGAAACAAGAAGGACCTTAAATACTACAGTACCCAGAATGCTTTGCCTGATGATTTATGCAATAGCCTCTACCTTTGGCCCACTATTACAAGCTCTGTGAAGCCCTCTGATTGGATGTGTAAAGTATTCTAAAGGAAGCTACTGTATTTCCAACACTTCCCATGGTGTCCCATGGTGTCCAGGACTCTTGGTCACAGCAGGATGTTTCAGACAGCAGTGCATTGTGGGACTTGAAGTTCACCAAACAGCATCAGTCTCAACACAGATCCAGAGTGTGATGGTTCCTACCGGTAAACCTGGGTTCCCAGGGTCCCCTTTGGCTCCCGGACTGGTGTTATCAGCCCCTGGTTCACCCTGTTGGACAAAACACAAAGATCCTCAGTCCGCCCTGAAAGAGAAAGTCCACATGGAGGAGCCTCCAGCTGTGATTGGCTCTAACAGGAGACATTAGATTTATTTCTCTGTCACAATCAGATTCAGAGGGAGGTTGTGTTTTCTCAAGAAGTTACACAAGACTTTTGGCTGAGATGTACTGGACTTTAAGGGTCTGACGTGTGGGATGTGGGGGTTTTAGAAGGCCATCCAACTTTTATCCTGTTTTTACTGTAAACATAGAGCCAACAGGGAAAACTCTCCTTCTTTCTGACAACTCCCACATACATGCTGGTCTGGTCTGTGAGAGTCCTGCTGGACTCAGGAAGCTCTCACAGTCCTTCATTGAATGTTTCTAAAGCCTCAAGAGCTCTTTACTTATTATATTATTTATATTTATATTATCATATTATTACTGGCACTACTTCACCTCCTTCTAGGGGGCAGGGGTTACTACTTCACTGATATTAGTTTATACTACTTGTTTATACCACTACTTGCT
Source organism: Anarrhichthys ocellatus (assembly GCF_004355925.1). Classification (NCBI taxonomy): domain Eukaryota; kingdom Metazoa; phylum Chordata; class Actinopteri; order Perciformes; family Anarhichadidae; genus Anarrhichthys; species Anarrhichthys ocellatus. The sequence continues at coordinate 13,942 of NW_022280656.1, read as the reverse complement.
TGTACTAATGTTTATACTACTGTTTATACTACTGTTTACCTGCATACAGCACTTATATTTACTTGCATGTTTTTCTTGTATACATTTTGTAGTACTCTGCTGTACTGTAAATATTGTGCATATGACAAATAAAAACTTCTTATTGTAGCTGAAAACAGGAGAAAATAAAGGCAAATACATTTCATTCATGAATACATCGTTTTAAATTATCCTAAAATTCACAGTCTATGAATGAGAGCTCTGTGGGAAGCCGGTGAGGGATCACGAGTCCTCCTGATGATATTCAGATGTTCAGATGAACTTCTCTAAATGAGAAATCAGATAATAATGATAATAACATCAAATGTTGGACTCACCGGATCTCCTCTGAGTCCTCGCTGTCCTCTAAGCCCCGCCTCCCCTCTGATACCCGGGATACCCTGAGGACGAAAGGACAACCTGTCAGTCAACCAGCCGGGGGATCGGATTACAGCAGGAAACGTAATTAAAATGTACGTAGACATTAAAATAATCATATCTGTAACAACAGTAACAGCAGAAAGAACTATGTCAATTATAAGTATTCATATAAATCATAATATTTACTACTGGTAATGATACTAAAATATAATGTATTTTAATGCATTTTCATGAATATATTATTCGTTCTATTCGTCATACTTGAGTTGAATTAAATGTTTGATAAATATGAAGAACTTACTGGGTTTCCAGGCTCTCCTCTCTCTCCTTGAGCTCCATCTGTTCCAGTCAGTCCCTGCAGAACCAGAACCAGAACCAGCTCAGGGCCCACATAGAGCATAACTAGAGAGATGTTTGGTTTCACGACTAGTCGTTACGGTTCAATCTGCAGCCTCACCACTAGATGGCACTACATCCTCCACACTGCTCCTTTAAACTGACACTGGTTCATAATGAATGAATAAAGAGGCTTTAGTTAGTCTGGATTGTGATGTTGGTACCTGCTCTCCATCGACTCCGAACAGTCCATCTGCTCCGTCTTCGCCCTATTGGAAGAGAATCAACGTCTCACTGCTGCTCGACTCTGTCAATCACATTGTAACTAACCTGAGCAGACTTTAGTGTTTAGTGGTCCTGAGTACTCACCCTTTCACCGGAGAATCCTCTGGAGCCCTGCAGACACAAAGCACCATGAGACAACCTTCTGCTTTACATTCTGTCTCTGTGATCAGAAAAGAACCTGAGAACGTCTGACATTACTTTGTTTTTTCTGAATGTAGCAGCAGCATTTTCATCTTGTAAGAATATGAAGTAGATAAAAGATATTGTAAAAACCTTGTGTCCTCTGGCTCCAGGACAGCCCTCCAAGCCCTGAGGTCCACTTGGTCCAGGAAGCCCTCGCTCCCCCTGCAACAGCCCAACAGAGGCAGCAGTGAATCAGAGTCCAGAAGGGACCAACACAGATCAGCTGACACCGTTTCATGTTGGATGAGTTCAACGTTTTTAGGAGGAATCTACGACCATCAGAAAGCAGAACATGAAACTAGAGCGCACACAGTTCATCCTGTGGTGCCACCGGTCCATCAGCACATTCTATTCTATTCATGTCATTCTGTTTATGTCAAAGTGAATGAAGAGCACTTACAAAGACTCCTTCCTCTCCAGGGAAGCCCAGCTGACCCTTCTGTCCAGACGGACCCTGTTCATGAAACACAAGACCAGAAACTCTCAGACCGCTGACCTCCTTACTTTACATCGTTTCACTGTGAAGTGAGCATCTTTCAATAAAAAAAAGAATCTTTACGACACAGAAAGAGGAACCGGGCCCGTTGCAGGTGTCACACATCATGTTTACACTCTAAAGGGGCGTGTCTTCCACTCGCCTTTGAGCCCGGGCGGCCCCGAGAGCCTCGGACGCCTTCATGTCCCGAACATTTGCACATGACGTTGCAGCACTCCCTCTCTGACACAAAGTCCTGCAGAGAGACAGAAGACAGAGTCAAAGGACAGACAGATTTTTTTTTTTTTTGATTTTTAGAAAACCTTTATTTTCTTTGAACATGTTTCTTTACCATTTAAAAGGGTTAAACAAATAAAGTCCAACAAACATAAATGTGTCTTTGATTGTCTTTAGACTGTGAGAACTTATTCTCACTTAGCACCATCTTTGTTCAGCTCTTTGTGAACTATCTTCTTCAGTCTGAAGCCTTCCTGCTTCGTGAGACCTCCTCTGTCCTTGCTCCTCATGTGAGCTCTGGCAGAGCTGGAGAGCTTCTCTTTGTCAGAGAGGTAGTCCTCCACTTTGGCTCCTCTCACATTCTTACTCCTCTTCAGAAACTCCTTTATCTTCTCCACACTGTAGTCTCCAGAGCTCCTACAGCTGCCAGCACCGTGTTTAGAGGGCTCACTGTCAGAAGCAGCGCCCTCCTCCTGACTTGACTCAGAGTCCTCTTCCATACTGGACTCACACTCTGCTGCTCCTCCACTTTCTTTAGTTGCCACTTTCTTCGCCTGCGAGCTTCTGCTGTCTCCTCTGTTTCCTCTTCAGCTGAGGGGCTTTGAGCTGCTCCTCGTCTGCTTCCATGTCCACCTCACCACCTATCTCCACCTGTCCTCCAGTACTCTCCCTCACCTTCTGGACCTCACTTGCCCCGTCCTTCATCACCTCTTGTCCCCCACTTTCCCCCTCTTTTCTCACCTCCTGTACCCCACTTGTTTCCTCCACCCTCCTCTTTTGGACCCCATCTGGCCCGTCCTGTCCGTCTTGCTTGTCCCCTCTGCCCTCTTCAGTACCTGTCTGGTTCTGGTCCTTATGAGAGCTGTTTTTCTCAGGACACGTCCTGCTCTGATGACCCACTTTTCCACAACTGAATCATTTAAAGTCATCAGTTGTTGCATAAATGAGGTAGTCGAAGTCATCGACCCTGATCTTGAACACTAGGTTGAGCCCCTTGCTCCTGTTGTTTGGGATCATGAGCAGCTGTCTCCTGTGAGACACCACGTGCTTCAGGAGAGGAGACTTGCACCCAGAGGACACCTTCTTCACCTTAGACACTATCCTCCCGTATCTTGATAGTTCCCTGGTTATGTCTTCATCTCTGATGAACGGTGGGACGTTGGACACGGTTACCTTCACAGCCGGTGTGCAGAGAGGGTAAACGGGGAAGAAGTTATCGCCCACCTCGATTCGGTTGTCAATCACCACTTCCGCATTTCCGATGGTGTCTAAAAATATGACCACGCCATTGTTCATTCGCGCAGCGGACGCAACGCTGCTATGTCCAACAAGTTCACCCACAGCCAGGCTGCATTCCTCTACTGACACCGGGAAAGTCGGCGGGATCTTTATGCCGTGTTTCCTCGTGAGGTCGGTCATGTCCATGGTGGCGTTTAGCAGCCGACAGCACGCACTGATCGACTGAAACCACTCACAAAGACCCCAAAACCAGCTAAATGTTCACACAAACACCGTGAGATACACTATCACATCCAACGTTAACTAGTGACAAAAAAATACCAGAAAAAAATCAGTGTTAATCGCTCTCGAACACGCTCCGTCAACTCCACACTCCTTCCACTCAGAGAGAGAGCGAGACAGAGAGAGAGAGAGAGAGAGAGAATTGTGTATTGATGTTATTGTGTTACTCATTATCCATCCAACATGGTGACATCTGGAGAGCACATTTTGAAAATCTGTACAAAGACATACCAATAAATCAAACTAATTCAGATCAATATATTACAAAAGAAAAACTCCAAACATTAGAAGAAATAATTAAAGACAACTCGGCTCTTCCTGCTCAGATAAATTGCTATCTTGGCTTCTCCTGAAAGACAGTTGAGGAGCTGCCACTTTTCTTTTCCTGTTTTCTTGTAGGCAGCTCCCATGATGAAAACCCTTTCAGTAAACACATGAGAAAGACTAAAAACCAAAGTTAAAAGAGAGAAGAACTCTATGAGTCTCTTACACTCAGTAAAAACATGGTGAACAGTCTCTCTAAGGCTGCAGAACGGGCACTGGCTAAGAACAGAGGGATTAAGAACAGAGATAAAAACAACAATGTCGTCTGCATAAGCTGATAAAACCATGTTCCTACTAAAACCAGGTAAAACCAGACCCTGTAGGTGAGAGCGTATTCTGATGAGGAGGGGTTCCAGGGAGAGTGCAGAGAGCATCCCGGACAGAGCACAACCCTGCTGGACCTTAACATCTCTGGCTCCATTTACATTCAAACCTTTTGCCATCACCATCGTTAATTGTTCTTTTGACTTTCAGCACAGGTTTCTTCAGTGTAAAACCCTCCTGATCAGTGAAGCCAGACTCCGCTCTCTGGCTCATGTGGAGTCTGGCTGAGCTATAAAATAAAACCAGATCTGGAAAAACTCTTCAATCTTTAAACAATCCAGCAGTGTGAACTCATGCAGTGATTCTCAGGTGAGAACAAGAACTACTTCCTCAAGCTCTTTTATTTTCATTATTCAGAGAACAACCGAGTTCTACACGGTGAAGGTCTTCAACGAGAGACAGTTTCTGGACTTCGTACAGACCGGCTCTCTGAGTTCGACAGAAGGTATGAAGCTGTCCTGAAGGTTTACGACTCACAATCTGCTTGAGGACGGCACTGCCGACACTCTGCATGCCGACACTGAGAGGAAGCTTGTAGCCGAATCCTCGCCCAAACTCCACCATCTGCAGCTGGGCGGGGTCTCGGGTCCCCTCCAGGGCCACCATCAGCAGAGCGCTAACACCTGCACACAGTGAACAAAACTACAGATGGCAGCTTTACCGATTTCCCTAAAAGGATCAGGAGCAAAAAACCTACTCCATCAAATACATAGAAATGCATTTCAGTAAACTGATGAACAAGACGACACCTGAGAGGGGAAGGAAGATTCTAAGAAGCAGAGGAAGAGATGAATGAAATCAATAACTTGAGCAGAAGACAGAAAATCTGAAGCAGAGAAAAAGTGTTTTGAGTTTCAGGATTAATTTAATCTATATATCAGAGCAGGTTTTACCAGACTGTCGCAGCAGCTCTGATTCCTGCTCCAGGTTCATCACATCCTCATCGAGTCCGTCTGAGAAGATCACCAGCACCTGATGGGTCACATGTATGTGGATGATGTTTTTGAAGTAACAGTACTTGGTAGGAGCATCATGTCAGTAAACATCCTGCTTTTTGTCCTCATTTGTGTAAAACGTTTCGTGTTCGTTGGTCCAGACTGAAGTGGTGATGGATTCATGTTCCTCTGAGGATGAAAGCTAATAACTTTGGTGATGCTCTGACTTTTCATCTAGCGCCATCATCAGGTCAGCGTTTCACTACGTCTAATACTTTGGTTTATGACTCAACAAACTCCCATCAGCCTCAGCTGTTCTTTGCGTCTCCTGGTAATTCTGTCATGCAAATTATGAATATGGTAAACATGCTAAACATCAGCATGTTAGCATGTTAGCATGCAGAACACTGTGGCTACAGAATAACAAGCCTTCGCCACCATGTGATACTTTCATGATGACCAAATAGAAACACAACCAGCTGTGTACCTCTCACCTTCACGTTAGCTTTGGACTGGATCTTGAACATCTCCTTGAAGGACTTCAGCAGGGCTGTCTTGAAGTAGGAAGGTCCTGACATCTGCAGGTTCATGACTTTATGCACCACGTTGCTGCTGTAGGGCTCAAAGTTTGTGTTGTACAGGCGCTGTCCGTCTCTACCGAGCACTCGAAAGGCAATGTTGGTCTTGACAGGATCCGTAACGCCGCAGCACAGACCTTGTACCGAAGAAACGTAACGGACGATCTCTGGCAGGAAGGCCTGGAGCTTGGCGTGGCCGCTGATCAGCATCTCGCCAGGACCTCGGTCTTCCCGAGAAATATCGAATCCCATGGCGATATCGATACTGCAGGCTGAAGTAAAAGGAAACACATTTTTACCTTTGGCAGCCAGAGAAACAGAGGAATATGGAGGGAAAGGCAAAGTCACACTTTTCAACTCACAAACCTTGGGGGGGCGGATCCTTTGGACAAATCTCGTCCAACACCTTTTGCTTGATATTAGCCAATTCGTTGACGTTCCGCACTGTAAACAGCCTCTCTGGAGTATAGGTGATTTGAAGGAGCTTCAGGGGGTAAACGTCTCCGACGGCGATGGCAAACACCTTGATCCCCACATCCTTGAGACTGCTGGCTGCGTCCCTCACTTCATCGTGAGAATTACCATCTGAGATCAACACCAGGATGTTGGGGATCTCCCTGCGGCTGCCCCGCGACACCTCAAAGTAATCCTTGATGTGATCCAAGGCCTTTCCGATATAGGTGTCTCCACCTTTGTATTCCAAGCCTTGGATGTGTGAGATGCAATCCTCCTTATGGAAGTACTTGTTGAGGTCAAACTCATGTTTCGGTACATTGCTGAACTGTGCAAGTCCAACGTGCACAAAGTCTTCACTGACGTTGAAGCTGTTCACCAGGTCTGTCGTAAAGTTTTTTATGACGTTGTATTCTGATGCGTTGATACTGCTGGAGTAGTCCAGTAGGAAGACCAGGTCGGCCTCGCAAGCTGCCAAAGCAGAGCAAGAGAAAGGTGTTTGTTTACATTACTAATAAGTTCAATTATCACTGTAATGGTTCATTCATGTTTGGCCACAACACACTCAACTCCCCAATTCACTGAGGTTGGAGATCTCTCTATACCTTGTTATTGATGTGTACTGATCAGGTAGTTCTCAAAATGTGACCAATACCTCTTATGGTCTACAGGTAATCGGGTACAGCACAATTTTTTACATCTTTCCTGCTCGACCTGATCAGCCAATCAAAATCTGGAAGGCACTCTTTTTTTTTTTTTTTTGTCAAATGTGTTGTTTCTGAAGTATTGAGTGTATTGAAGTATACATTCAGAGCTGAAATCATTCCATTTGTGTTATATCTAGCTAGAATCCACTTAGCCTCTTAGAAGGAATTGTTGTGTTTTGGTCTCGGACTGAGGACATGGATATACTAAAGGTTTGGGGATTTTTACTCTTTGTTGTGTATCTTTAACATTCCTTTTCAAGGTTTATTTTGAATATCATCTAGTTCATAAAACCTCACAAAAGATTCTGGATGTGCAGTAAGGACTGCTGCTGTCCACAAAGAAGGTGAAGGAGCAATGAACTATTGAATCAATGGAACACAATAAGAACATTGAGCACTAAAATATTAATTAATAAAGTTTCTGATTTATCAAAAGATTCCACTCGACACTTACTGGACTCAATACTGAAATAGTGCTGAGAAGATTTTCCCCCAAATCATGACTTTCTGGAATAAACTGTGAGCATTATCAGATATCACCTGGTTTAAGTGTAAATTATGTATTTTTGTTTGCTGAATTGATCTTTTAAATCTTCCAGTTCAGAAGATGCAGGACACCTTTGGACCCTGTGAACTATACATCAAAAAGATTTTAAACACTGTTTTGTTGTCTTACCGCTCTTAATGCAGAAGACATTAGACATGTTTCTGTACAAAGTTTCTAGTCCCTCAAAGGCGTCCACGTAGAAAACTTTGGATTCGTCTCCACCAGCCATCGTCTTCAGCTCACGAGCCATCTGCTCCAGCTCATCCTCTAATGCTTTCACTCCGATACTGACGACAATGACCCCGTTGTTTCTCAGTGCATCAGATGTCTCTTTTAAGTCTAAACGACCGTTGGAAACCCCGTCTGTGATCACCATGAGAATCTGAGGCACCTTGCGGTCTCTCCGGCCACCATGCTGAGCGCTAAAGAACTCCAGCGAGTATTTCAAGGCCTCGCCTGTGTAAGTGTTTCCTTCTTGTGGATTCTTAACGGGGATCGCTTCCAGAACTTTTCGTCTGGAGTAAAAAGCATTCAGAGTCAAATGAGGCACGGTGTAATTCGAGAAGGAGATGAGCCCAAAACGAGTCTGGTCTTCGCCGACTGTGGTTTGGTTCACTACTGTCTCCATAAACGTCCGCATACTTTCATATTCTGGTGGATCTATGCTTGTGGAGCTGTCCACCAGGAAAATAATGTCAGCTTTTCCTATCCGACAATCTGGTTGAAGAGAACAGAGACAAAGAGCAAACACAGAGTGTTAGAAGGGAAACTGAGACCCGATTGGTTCTTATCGTGGTCTCATAAAAGATGAAAAGATAAAATCAACTTTACGTCTGTGTGCTCAGTACAGAGATATGTCTCGGATGTGTTTAGCCTAGCTTAGCACAACACTAGGCTGCTTCGTTTCTATGTTGGATCTTGTTAGCTGGTAAGCTAGTCACCGATCCATGCTAGTCAGCCGGGTTGGTTGACAGCAGAGTTATTGCAGAGCTCAAACCTGGCAACCCTACTATGGGGACAGGACTTTTGAGATGTGACATGCAGTAACCGCACCCAGCAGTTTTTGGTCATCAATTAGCTTTAATGCTAACTGGTAAAACCACAAAGACTCCCTTGTGAGAAAAAGAGATTAACCTGAAGGTTCAATGCTTTAATAAACCCGTAATCTAAATCATTTTTTGGGATGGTCTTGAACTTCTCTTACCTTTCTTGCAGATCTTCAAGGTCATCTGGCGTTCCAAGTCCTTCAGAGCATCAAAGTTCCTCTTAACATATACCCTGTCCAATGAACCGCTGATCTCTTCCAGCTGGGTCTTGTTGGCGTCCGCAATGCCGATGGCGTAGACCACCACTCCCTTGGCCCTCAGATCCTCAGCGGGGCCTTTGACCTGGTCTTTGGCCTCACCGTCTGTTATCACTATCAGACTCTGCCTCTTGCCAGGTCGCCCTCCTCTGGTTGCATCGAAATACTGCGACACCTCTTTGAGGGCCTTACCTGTGAGCGTGCCTTGATTCATCTGCTCCATATTATCGATGGCTGACATTATGTCATCTGGGCTGCTGTAGTGCCTGAGGGGGAACTCCAGATTGTGGTTTGTGCTGAACTGCATGACGCCGACCTGCACTTCGGTTTGCCCGATGGCGGACTTGCTGATGACAGATTTCATGAACTCTTTCATTGTCTGAAAGTCTTTCTCAGAGATGGTCTCAGAGCTGTCAGTTAAGAAAAAGATGTCACCCTGTACATCTCTGCAAGCTGTGGACAAAGATCACAGAAATGATTACATGGTGTTCCTGTTTCCACACTTTTCTGTCGTTGAGTACCAATGAGATTGTAGGAAAAGAGACAAGCAAGGGGTGTGACCTTTTAAATCACTAGTTCAAAAACAACTAGCTAGTCAAAGTTAAAAACACTCAACTCAAATTGGTACCTGTAGAAGGCTCTGCTTAAAAAACCTCATGCCCCGATAACTGAAGGGTCACGATAAGGCGGAGTCACTGACATTGTTACTCACCGTCTTCCAGGCCAAGGAAAATGATGGTTATATTGGCTGGCATAGTTTCGGTACTGTATATTTATATCTCTACTTACTACAATTTGTCATTTGAGAGTTTACATCATCAGTCTTCTTACTTGCTATCCTTATTCTGAGATAAATGAGCTTCTACGACAGAAGTTGAAAGCTTAAACAACATTAATTTGTTAGGATACAAATAAACTGCAGCTCCCATGAAAATCACGAGTCGGTTTCTTTCATATTCATATTTCATTTGTTTTAGCTGTAAAGTCTGCTATATAAAAAAACATCTCTCTCATGCTTCAATATGTGAACTAGCAGCACTACGGCTCTACGGCTTATCGGAGATGGTATTAGTTAAGAAACGCTAAAAGCAGAAATATCAATTAAACATTCAAAATACACCTGGTCATCTTCATCCAGACGGGAACAACACAACATACTTTTGACTCAAGATTTATTTACTAAATATCCTTACCGTCTTCAGAACAGATGTCTGTGATGATGTCATCGTTGATGGATTTCAAGGCATCAAAATTATTGACATAGATGGTCCTCTTGGGGTCGCCGGCGATCTCTTCCAGCTCCGTTTTGTTTGAATCTTTCACCCCGATGGCGTAGATGATGACGCCCTGAGCCCTCAGTTGTTCTGCCGGAGCCTTGACCTCATCGGTGGATTCCCCGTCTGTGATGACGATCAGGTACTCTGGGACTTTGTGAACCCGGCTGGCCACGGCTCTCTCAAAGTGTTTGCCCATAGATAACAGAGCTTTTCCTGTTTCTGTCCCACCTCCTACGTGTTCAATACCCAAGACGACTTTCTCCAATGACTTGGCATCTGGGTAGGCTGTCATATCGAATTCTATAGTTGGCGAATCAGCATATTTCACAAGCCCCACACGTACATTTTCTGGCCCAATAGTGAAGGTATGTAGAAACTTGATGATGAAGGTCTTCATGTCTTCGAAGTCTAGGTTCTTAATGCTCCCCGAGTCATCCATCAGGAAGAAGATGTCCGCTTCATCTTTTTGCACACATGCTGGAGAGGAAGAGCAACTTTAAAGGTTAGTTATTTTCACAACGTCAAAGAGTGGAAGGTTAAAAATTAACATTCAAACACTGGGGAATATTTGAGTAAAGATTAAACTAAAGAACAACAACTCAAGAGGCAACAAGTAGTCTACAACTTTACATCCCCAGAGCACAAACAAACTGCTGGGTGAACATGCTGTTGTTGAACATTGACCAGGGATTTCTGGCTTTCGTATTAAGTGACTATCAAAAAACACTGGTTCAAACCTTCTCTGTTGCTCGTTTCCCTTGTACCAACTGAGGCGACTCGGTCAATGATGTTTTCACACAGGACTTTCTGCAGGCTCAGCTTCAGGGGCTTCAGCTCTGTGAAACTGTCCACATTAAAGACATACTGATGAGAGGGGTGAGTCGCCATCTCCTCCAGTTGAGGCTTGTTAGCATTTTCGATTCCTACAGTGTAAATGGTGACCCCAGCCCGACGGAGGTTGATCGCTGCGTCGCTCACGGTGTCCTGGGATTCACCGTCTGTGATCACCACCGCCACCTGCTGGACACCCTTTGCTTTCCTACTGCCCTTTTCCTCAATGAAGATTTCTTTCAGGGTGAAGTTTAGAGCTGCTCCAGTGTTCGTTCCGCCTTCACCGTAAGGCAGGATCTTGATGAACTGGAGGACTTCGTCCTTGTCATCGAAGGTGTCGAGGTAGACCTGTGCTGTGGACTCGGTGTTGTACGTAACGATGCCCACTCGGACACGAGACGGACTGACATCCAAGCCGCTCACAACCGAGTGGAGGAAAGTGCGCACCAGCTGGAAGTTGTCGTTTCCGATGCTTCCAGACTCATCGACGATGAACACGATGTCGGCCACAATGGCTCCTTTGCAATCTGTGAAAAGAGTGTAGTTAGTTACTTGAGCTATCTTCTACTTAACCATTCAAATATATGTGAAGATGAACTATATCACAGGAATGCTACATTAAAATTAGAATTTCATTCAATGAATTACTTTTATTTTTAAAATGAAGGACGAGCTAGAATCATTTTGCGTCAATTATGTCATTATCATTTGTTCCTCGCTGCCGTTAAAGTCTGTCACTAACTGAAGAATGACAAAAACATGAAATACAGTTTCCCAAAGTTTCTCAAATGAATGACGGATGATGGTTCTCACCTTCAGTAATGGTCTCCTTTTGCTCCGTCATCAAGAAATCCTTCAAAAGAAGTAATCGGGGAGAATCGAATGCGTATCCATCACTGGCAAATAACATTAACTCATCCATGCTTGCACCTGCACTCATCCCATAAACAGTTACCGCTGCTTTTTTGATATTTTGAGCGCGCTCGGACACATAATCATCGGACTTTCTTCCACTCACAACGACCAGGGACTGTGGGGTGCCTTGGTGGGCTCGCCCCCCCGCCTCACGGGTAAAAAAGTGAGTGCTGGCGTACTTCAGAGCTCGGCCCAGGTTTCGTGGTCGGTTGGGTTGCGGGGCAAGGCGGAAACGTTTCACAACAGCCAGGGTTTCCTGTTTAGTTTGAAAAGTATTGAGATAAAACTCCATCTTGGGTTCTTGACCGTACTGAGCCAAACCGATGCGGTAGCTGGACGCGCCGACGTTAAGCTCGTCAATCAATTTGAGAAAGTCTTTCTTAAATATGGAGAACTGTTCGGGAGGTATGCCGCTGTCCACCAGGAACAAAGTATCTCCAAACCGGTCCGCCAAAGCTGAAAGCAGAGACAAACACAATTACATCTTATAGCGGTACAGTCAAGGTGTCAGTATGCTCAAGTGTTGCTACACCCACAGTTTAGAGTCGTGGCCGGTTTGTCAAGAATTTGTCAAAGAATTCAGCATAACTGACTTCACCTTGAAGGAGACAATATGCTCCCAAGCTCTCATTTTTCAGGCTTCACAGCAGGACTTTGTTCATGTATAAGCAGGTGCAACCCCACAAATACCCGTTTCCTTATTTATACAATAAATCATGTCTTTCTGTGACGGCCGTCTTTGAGCTTGGGAACAGCAACGCTTCGGACAAGGATGCATTGAGAGCATTTTATTTTAAAGCAAACTGCCACCTTGACTACATCGACATGTACCTCAAAAACTGACAGTAATCAGTTGAACCGTTTGAAATGCTAATGCTTATGTAACAGTAGCAAATAAAAGGTAACATAGACCCTCAGGCTGAGAGGCAGGGTGGGACCATCAAACTAGCTAACAGTCTGATCTAGACTTCGGCCGTTTTGTGTATTTGAAAAGATGAACGTTGGCTAGATGTTTTTATATTTCATTACCTTGCCTCTGATCCTCCACAGTGACGCAAACCATTTGCAGCAGACGATCTTTCAGTGTCTTCAGATCCTGGTAGTTTTTGATAGAGGACAGGAAGCGCTCTGGAGGCCAGTTAGCGATGGACCCCATCTTCTTCCGGTTGGCTGCTCCGACCCCAATGCCAAACACGATGACTCCGTGCTTCCTCAGGAGCTGGGCGGACGGCGTCACGTTGTCCTGGGAGTCTCCATCCGTGATGACCACAGCGATCTGAGGCACCCGTTGTTTGGCTCGGCTCCCAGCGCCCTCTGTGAAGTAGTTCTTTTGGAGGTATTCGATGGCCTCGCCTGTTTTGGTGCCTCCTGTTCGGTAGGGAAGCTTTTCCACTGCAGCCAGCAAGGATTTCTTGTTCGTGTGATCCTTCAGCAGGAACTCCGGGAAGGTTTTATTGCTGTACTGAGCCAAGCCGATCCGAACCTTGTCAGGGCCGATGTCCAGGGCCTTGATGAGGCTGCAGAGAAAAGACCGGACCTTCTGAAAGTTATCGCGACCGATGCTGTTGGAGCCGTCGACCAGGAAGACGATGTCGGCCAAGGTGGCGTTTTCACACTCTGAGCCGGAGAAGAAAAAAAGGTTCAGCTGTACATGAACTACGATAGGTCTCAGAGGAACACATTGTGATGAACTAATGGATCATTGTTGTACTGTGAAGCTCCAGTTTCACCAGTTGTTAATCTCAAAATATATTTACTCATGATGTTGTATGGTGGAACCTGCGACTGTACTTTCTTCACATAAACACCATATACTGTACTTGCCACCGCCCCCACACACACACACACACAATCTGTCAAACCGGTTTAAACCCACCTGTAGTCAGAGCAGCGGATCCAGAGGAACACGCCGCTATGACGAGGAAGAGGAGGAGACTCGTTCTGCCCTTCATGATGGAAGTTTCTCTCCTCCTTCAACACAGATATAACACATAAATATTAGGCCTGGGAACGCCTCGGGATCCCCCAGAATGAGCTGGAACATGTTGCTGGTGAGAGGGAGGTCTGGGTCAGCCTGCTTGGCCTGCTGCCACCGCTACCCGACCCCGGATAAGCGGAGGAAAATGGATGGATGGATGGATGGATATTATATAGATGTAACAGAGTAACTTTTGTCTTCAGCTTCACCAGTGTTGGCTGACTGATGAAGGAAACAGTCACAGAAGTAGAACTGGATGTCGTGACTTTAACCTCTTGTCAACAGCAAACACTGCAAAAGGAACGGATTATAAGAAATATACACGACACAGAAC
>NW_022280655.1:0-22354 GCF_004355925.1 Anarrhichthys ocellatus | reverse complement strand
TATATATATATATATATATATATATATATATATATATATATATATATCCCTCACCTGACCCTGGATCTTTGCAATCCTAAGGCAGAGCACATCAATCAAGACAGTTAACAAAAACAACAGCAGCGAAATTATTATCAGTAAACGTTAATTAACTTGTAACATATGTGCACATACTTTATACTTCTTCTTGAGGTTGTCACATTTTTTTTGCCTGCAAGGGACTCACCCTCCCCCGCAGGCACATCTTCTCCAAAATTGTCCTAATCACATTGACAAAATTATGAAAAGTTAAAACGTTATCAATAATGTTAACACAAGTATGCAACATTTTACACAGCAGAATATACACAAATTCACATAGAAATAATTTACATGGATGTCTTATTTTCCATTTAAATAAATAAAAGAAAAAGGTCACAAATTGCATCTCTGACAGCAACAACAAATCAGAAGTGTGTTGTCCTCTCTACTGGTTGTCCTATTAGTAAAGGCTTTGTATACAGGATGAGAGCTAATGTAACTGTAACCTTAAGTACAGGATGATCAAAAAGCAATATTACAAATGGACCAATAGCTTACTTCCAAGCAACGCTTGCAGAATGTTTGGCTCCGGTGAACAGGCCGTCATTTGTTAGTAGCTTGTCAGCTATGAACGTCACGTAACTTAACCGATCATTTTAACAGATGTGATGTTATAAGGTCGCTTATTTTGTTTTAACATTTGTATCGATGATATTCGAGTGAGTTAAAACCCATCGGCACACAATGCATCTCGGGATATGCTGGGCCGCGAAGGATATACAGTATCAGATGTGTCCTCCGAATCTGGGAGCAGAAGGCTGCATTCGTCGGCTGAATTTGAAGGACTCTTCAACAAAATTGGACAGCCTAGTCACAGCGCTGTGACGTAACCGGTCTACGAATGCAGCCTCTGAAGGATGCAGCCCCTGAATTGAGACACACCTAGTGTAATACATGGAAGTAGTCTCAGTAATTATCTGAATTGAGACAAAGCAGTAGTCTTGTTCGTCCGTAAAGTTGTAATCAAATAAAAAGAGAATAATGGTCAAAATGAATCCAGCAAAGGTTATCCTTGCTTTTAGTCCCTAGTATGCGTCTCCAACGACACTAGATTCTACACTTCCACAGGGCAACACAATAGTATTTTCTGTAATGCCTGATACATTCCCATGTTTTACCAACTCCACATTTCTCAGTTAACACTAATGACTTCATAATGACAAGCAGTTTTCGACTTTCCATGGTAATTGGCTAGCAGAGTGGTATGCTTGGCAAAACATGTCCCAGATCTTATATGTATGCACAGAGATTAAACTTATATTGATATCCTGCAGAAATTGCAGTTTTCTTTTAATTACTGGTTATTACCAAATGTTACGTGCGTATTTAAGTTACACTTTCTTTGATAAAGATAGAAAAGTGTGCTTTGTCATACAGGTCAATGATGCTATAGGAATGGAATGGCCATGGATCTTTTTTACCACACTCATTCTGGTTGGCTCCTTCTTCGTGCTAAACCTCGTTCTGGGAGTGCTCAGTGGGTAAGATTACCCCAAACCTAACTACTTCCCTTCAGTTCATTTATTTTACATAATCATGATTTACTCTTTAAGCTGTTCATTTAAGACTGTCATTTCTTCACACTGCTTAGTGTGTTCTGTCTCTTTAGTTCATATTGTTTGTCTTGTTTCCAACTAGTGAGTTCACAAAAGAGCGAGAGAAGGCCAAGTCCCGAGGAGAGTTTCAGAAGCTGAGGGAAACCCAGCAGTTGGATGAGGACCTCAAGGGCTATATGGAGTGGATAACTCAGGCTGAGGTCATGGACAATGACCAGGAGGCACAGGGTAAGGCACAAGGCACAGAATACAATGCCGGTTGGACATAATAGAAAAAATTATACAGTATATAACATGCCAAGGAAATGCCTGGAATTTTATTTTGCAGCTGTCAGAAACATTACTAGCATTCAAGATATGCATAAACTCAGTAGATTAACGTTGCTGTAAATATCATTTTTTTGTAGTGCCACTCTGGTTGACATTCACTAGATGGTAATTTTCCCTTTTTTCTTTCAACTGCAGCAATATTCTTCAGTGCAGTTCTGACCCAAATATATTTTAGTGCTGACATTCACTGGAAATACTTCCTCTGCCTTTTATCCACTGTGTCTATATGTGGTAGTACTCACTAAGTAATTTAATCAGTTGGAGGCAGCCTCAGTAGGGGTCCCGAGCCAAATTGATTAGACAAGCTGCAATCGGTGAAAAAACTGTTTTTGTGTAGTTAGGTCTTGGTGTTGATGGCCCACGTTTCAAATGATTTGTGTCCGGGGTGTAAGGGGTAGACCATAATCTTTCCAGCTCGCTTCAGGACCCTGGAAGGATACAAGGCTTGTAGGACTGGAGGGATGGCAGATAGCTGCCAATAACTTTCTCAGAGGAGCAAATTACATGCTTAAACCTTTTAAACACTAGCCTTATTTTTAGGCCTCTGCTCGAAAATTGCATACCCATACTAAAGAGAGTGTAGATCTCTAACTACAAGGTCTATTTGAATAATTTTCATGTTATACACTGATATTTACACATCTGAGCAAATCTCACAAGTGTTACCATTCTTATATGTTACTGGTTAATAGTGAATGAAGATGGAACAAAACTCAAATTGAAAATTGTCAGGTTCACCTGAAAAAAAAGCAAGTTTTATTGATATTATTTATTTGAAATAATGCAGATCCAAGCCTAAAAATACACCACAATCATAGCACAACATGTTTGAAGTCTCCACAACAAATTTTACTTCGATTGAGTGAAGCAGGCCAAGGTTATAGAGGTTTGAGTATGGAGAGGTCAGGCAGGGCCATACCAAATTCTCATTTTTGGAACCAGCTGTTGCGCTGTGCTATTCTAATTTTATATACTATATAACTATATATTTCACTTATTTTATCACTACTAGTATTCAATCTATCCAAATACAGCAGTTTGGCATCATTTCAAGCCATTTTGAGCTCTCATATCTCTCCATGGAATGTTCTCGTCTCTGTCTGTGTCTATGGAGCCCTTTCTAAGCCTATGATTGGCGGATTTCAGCATGTGACACCTTGTTCAATGCGGAAGAGACCCAGGAAAGCAGTAGCTGGGCTCGAGTAGATTAACATACTTTTTAGCCACTAAAAATCCCAAACCGTGCCGCGCCACCCCCAAGCCAAAAATGCTGACCATTTCATCATACTTGCACCCAGAAGCGCCATTTTTCACACGCACACACACACACAAAGGGACACAGAGAGAACACGTCTGAAACGGATTACCGTCAATTTCCAGCGTTTTTCTTGCAGAAAATCATCTCAAGGTACGATGCGTTTAAATTTTTTTGCTGTGGAGAGGTTTGTTGTTCGTTGGCTTTCTGGCTGTAATCTTTTAATGGTTTCACGGAGAGGAATTTAGAAGCTATGGGTGGATTCGCGGTCGAATCCTCGTGCTTTCTGATCTATGCATCGGCCATGATAGCGGCCAGCGTTGTGTTGGGATATGCAAACGGAGTGCATAGTTCGTCGATTTGTGGGGAAAAATACGTGATATTGTGGTAAATCTTCTAGTTTATTGAATTAGTTCGTGTATAACTGTGTTTTGAGTGAGTAAAATGGTTACTCTGGTTACCCATGGTTGTTTTGCCCAGAATTTGTTCGTTACATAGGTATATGATATGTCATAAAATATCATTTTATTTGTTTCGCAAAAGTGAATTGTACTACATGTTTGTACTCTGTCGCCCCCCTAGCCCCCTTTAAAGGGGGCTCTCGGTATAATATGTTATTAAGGCAACAAACCTACTTGGTTAGGTTTAGAAAAATATCATGGATTGAGTTAAAATAAAACCCTTTCTTGCAGAAAACTGTGAAGGGAAACTTCTCCTGTGTGCTGCTGTCATCAGAAACAGAGGTAGCTTCACGTGACGCTTCAAAGGAAAGAATGTTTAATTTATGTTGAAACATATTTCTTCATTTCCTCTCCCCTTGCATGGTTTCCTTGCGTCTCTCCATACATCCCTGGTGGGAGGGAATAAGATGCAAGGAAATGACAGAAACGGGGGTGCAATTTAGAGACTTGGAATGTACCCTTAGACTCTCTATCCATCATCACAGATTTTGTGGCACAAATGTTAAATTGACTCCCCTGTAGGAACATCGCGTTTCCCATTTGGGATTCGTTTGCGGCTAAATGTAGTGTGGGGTGAAAGCGGTTGCGAGCAGTTGTCTCGGGAGCACGTCTGTAGTGTTGGCATTGTTGCCAGCTTGCTGGTCGCTTTGTCATACTACCGGGTTTTGGTGCATAAATACCCGCCGTCAGTAGCCCTTGAAGACTAGGGTCGAGTTTATGTAGATCTGGATAGGCAGTTAGAGGGGATGCTCAATTTACTAAGTTGCTCCTATACTTTCTTTGTGCACGGGTATGGTCAATACTGTACGTTCTTTTGATCTCCGGGGATTTGTTTTGTGCATTGGTCATTTGTGCGTCATGGCGGGGGTGGATAACTTCATTGAAGCTCCGTCCGAGGCATTGTTAGATCAGTGTACAAAGGATCAGTTAATAAAGATAGCCGACTACTATAAAATAGATGTGGGGGCTAAAAGATTAAAAGAAAAATGTTAAGGCTATTTTGAGTGCAAATTTGTACGACGGCCATTAACCTAACTGGGGCTGCTGGTGTTAAGGAGTCGCTCCCTGACTTAACTTTAAACTTTGAACAACAGAAAGAAATGTTGATGTTAAGAATGCAGCTAGAGAAAGAATGGGATTTGGAATTGGAAAGAGTACGACAGCAATAAGAGTTAGAGAAAGCGGTGGCGTTGGAACAAATGCGACAGCAAACGGAAAGGGTTAAGTTGGATTTAGAAAGCGAGAGACTGAAGCTGATGGGGGAAGGTAAATTGGGTGATAATTCACGGAGTGAAGAGTCGGCCTGGCGTGATGATTCACATGAGATTTTGAATAATTTACGTTTGGTGCCAAAGTTCAATGAGAGAGATGTTGAGACCTTTTTTACGATGTTTGAACATGCTGCAGATATGAGGGACTGGTCAAATTCGGACCGCACAATATTACTGCAGTGTGTGTTGACGGGGCGCGCTCAGGAAGCCTTCTCTTCGTTGACTACAGGTGACAGTTGCGATTATGTTAAGGTTAAAGCTGCGGTTCTAAAGGCGTATGAATTGGTCCCTGAAGGTTACCGTCAGCGGTTTAGAAGTTGGAAAAGAGGGGACAGGTCGCATCTGAGTTTGCCCGTGATTTGGGGACTCAATTTAGCCGTTGGTATTCTGCGTCGGATGTCAAAGATTTTGATGATCTGTGTAACCTGATGGTGCTTGAACAGTTTAAAAACTCAGTCCCAGAGGTAATTGCTATGTACATCAGTGAGCAAAAGGTGAAGACTGCAGGTGAGGCTGCTGCGTTGGCAGATGATTGTTTTAACCCACAGAAGTAGCGGCGGGGATCCACGCGCTTATGGCTTTGCTGGTAGGGAAAGTGGTCCTGCCCGGTATTTCTCTGGCAGTTCTGGTGGAAATTTTCGTTTGGAACAGAGAGCTGACCGTGGTGTCCGTACCTCTGACGATAGTTGTCATTTCTGCCATGAAGTAGGGCACTGGAAAAGAGACTGTGCTTTGCGCAAGTCGCAGAACAGGTATAACGGCGCGCAGGTGAAACCAGCCGCTCTGGCTGCGCCAGTTTCCAAGTTGGTTATGTCAGACAATTTGAGTAATCTGACATCTCTCACGGAAAAGCCCGATTTGACTTCATTTTTGCCTTTTATCACAAAAGGACATGTGTCTCTGGTGGGTACTGACAGGAAGGTGCCGGTGACCATATTGCGTGACACTGGAGCATTGGATTCATTTATCCTGGCGTCTGCTCTGCCTTTTTCTGCGGAAATGGGCAAAGGTGCAAGCCATGGACCGGTATCCGCCGCCGGCGACAAAGAAAGAACTGATGAAATTTTTAGGTTTGGTTGGTTATTATAGAGCTTTCTGTCATAACTTTTCGACTGTAGTGGCGCCGCTGACAGACCTACTGAAGGGTAAGGTGGAGTATATTTGGTCTTCTGGTTGTCAAAGGGCTTTCGATGCTGTAAAGCTGATCCTTTGTGATTCTCCGGTTCTCGCTGCACCACGAATGGATAGCAGTTTTAAGCTGCAAGTTGATGCCAGTCACGTGGGTGCAGGTGGGGTGCTGATGCAAGAGGACGAATTGGGTATTGACAGACCTGTGAGTTTCTTCTCCAAGAAGTTCAACAAGCACCAGTTAAACTATTCCGTAATAGAAAAAGAAGCTTTGGCGTTGATTTGGTCGTTACAGCAGTTTGAGGTGTATGTGGGTTCAGGGCCTGTGGTAGTTTACACGGACCACAACCCTTTAACATTTTTGAACTCGCTACACTGTCCAAATCAGAGACTCATAAGATGGTCCCTGTTTTTTCAGGCATACTCTCTAGAGATACGTCACATTAAAGGGAAGGACAATATTGTTGCTGATGCATTGTCCAGGGCCCCATGTCAGTAATTGTGCATCATGTTTCTTTCAACTTTGTTGTCCGTCTCTCTTAAAGATTGCTTCAAGGTACCAGTAGCTGAGTTGGGAGATGACGAAGTAGCTGAAGGAATGAGATGTGGGCATGGGTGATGTCCAGGGGCCTGTGGGGACCCTGTCTTTATGGGGGGGGGTGTGACGGCCCAGGGCCATCAGGAAGATTGGAGGCAGCTGGCCAACGCCTTCGCCCTACAAGACCCGCCCCATCCGGAGGATGGGCTGGCTTCTTTTCCCTGACACCTGGTGTGCTACACGGAGTGTTTAGAGGGAGCAGTTACACCGTCTGGGATGCTGCGAGAATGCTCTCCTGTTGTGCACTTTGAACTGTCCCGACCTTTTTCTAATAAAGGTGGTTTCTTTATTTAGCACCGTGCCTGAGTTTTTGTTATGTTTTGTTGTGGTTCAAGAGCCAGACCATAACCATAATCTTGTAAAGTGTAACGTTGGTGAGAAACTTGAATAAATCCATTTGTTTGAAGGTGTTTTCACAACATAAATATAGATGAGAGAGGGAATTATGACCTGTTTACACTACCTCTATCAGCTTACTGTATAATACATCATTACAACTACTAATAACAAGAGATGTTTTTAGTCATAAAAATATAATTTTTTACTTCCTTATCACTTCAATTGTCTGTTTTTATAAAGAAAAAAAACTATAAATAAACAAATTAAAAGGATCACATTTAGAATTGTTGAGGGTTGTCAGCTTCCACGCACAGCCTCACTACTGTGGTCTGCCCACGAGAGATCGTCCTTCAGGAGATCCTCTCCTTTTAGCCACCAGCCACAGCTAACCGCGATTGAACGCAGCCGCGTCCAATCAGCCGCTGCAGCTGGCATCCGGGACAGAGGGTGGCACCCGAGAAGACTGAGGGAAAACAGGGAGAGCACAAACACAACACGGCACGTAACACTCCCTCCCATAAAACCAAACACCTGTTTGGCCACAACCAACCCCCACCAGACATTCATTTACATTATCACAAAAACCCACACACAAGACGACACACAGGAGACATATAGGAAACGTCCTCCGGACTGATTTAAATGTTTCCTTGCACGATTGTGCGAACCACTTCCGCATCACCACCCCACTTTCTGTTATGAAGGACCACCCACCACTGTCCTCACTGGTGACCTCACCCGCCGTGGCGAAACACCTAGCCAAGGCTGGATTGCCTCTCTGGGTGCGGATGACCGTCTCACCAGTCACTGGCAAGTACACTTTTGGACCAGCAGTGGACATTTCTCCACCTTTAGGGTCTTGTTGAGACCTATTCTCAGACAAAGGAGAAGCACACAGTGAATCAGGCATGGGGATATTCACAACTTCAGGGTCTGGAAACACTTTATTTCCCGCTATGTCGTTTCCTAGGATGAGATCAACACCATCCACAGGAGAACATGAGCGGACGGCCACGGGGAAGAAGCCTTCCTAAGGTTTCGGAACTGCTGTCTATAAGCCTCCGGCACTAACTCATAGGCCCTCAGAATAGCCCCTTTAACCGTCTCGTAGACCAGGCTATCTTCTACCGACAAGGACGAGCAGGCTTCCTGAGCTTTTCCAACCAGCTTACATTGTAACAGTATGGCCCACACGTCTTCTGGCCAATGTAAGGCAGCAGCAATGCGCTCAAATGCACCAAAGTATGACTCCACCTCAGACCCACGAAATACAGGGACCAGAGAAATATTCTTGCTTACATCGAATGCAGCAGTAGAACCCGACATTACCTGTATATCCGCAGAGGTGCGAACAGACCCAGAATTCAGCTCTAACTCACGCATCCTAACCGCTGTATCTGCCTCCAACCTACGGAATTCCAACTCCCTCCGGAGCTCAAACTCTCGCTCTCGCTCTTCCTTTTCTAACTGGAGACGAGCGAGGCGCACTTTTACGCAAGAGTCACCCCTAGAACCAGAAGTTGACCCCGAAAACAACGGATCAAACTGAGGCAATGTGCGCGGCTTCGCTTCCGCCCTACCGCTCTGCTCCGCCGGAGTGAAATGCTGCTCGGTCGCCTCCCGCCCCGGAGATACCGCTGCCACGGCCGCGTCCGCTTCGTCAGGAGACTCTTCCGGTGCCGGTAACCGGAGAACACCCTGCATACACAAACCATTAACAATTATGGCTTTGAGTTCTCCCTTCGAAAGGGCACTCGACGCAGGGACACTATAATGCGCTGCTATCTCCCGCAACTCACTCTTCGTATACTTCTCTAACTAAGTGAAAAGGATTTGCCACAAATTCCTCCATCGTAAACTCTGCACCCGAGAAGACTGAGGGAAAACAGAGGGAGAGCACAAACACAACACGGCACGTAACAATGTCTAAAAGTATTTATATATAAAATAAAATAGAAATTAAACTCCATTAGACTAGATTACATTGCAAGCAATATACAAACAATTGTACTCTGACCACACCACTATGTCACATTGCATGAGACAGTATTGCAGTTAGTAGCAACAATGTATGGTATACAGTACATGTGTAGAGTAATATGATACCAGCTGCTTTCAGTGTGCAGCAGAAGTTTCTATAATAAATTATAATACAGTGGGATATTAAGTAAAATATAATATATGGTGAAATATATTGATATAGTGCAATGTACAGTATAGTTCAGCAATTTAGCACAGACTATAGAATATGATAAAAAGTATAGTATGAGGTTAGTGTCAGATATTATATAAAGTACTTACAGTCATAATGATGTTTGTGCAATATTTCCATATCCAAGAAGAGGTGTGGATTGGGTTAGAGTGGGGACCTGAACACTCAGGGGTAGGGGTTGTGTCAAAGCATCGAAGAATGTGTTCAGCTCACTAGCAAATACTAAGTTTCCTGTTCAACGGAGGCGGGCTTTGCTGCAGCCGGTAATTTGCTTAATTCCAAACCTCCTTCACAGCATTCTGTCCCATTTTGGCCTCAGTCTTCCTGTAGCTTTTCTTGGCCTGTTTCAGTTTTCTCTAAACTTCCATTTGGACTGCTTGCAGTTCCTCACAATCCCTCGCCATGAAAGCACTTTTCTTTCTGTTGAGAAGAATTTTCATCTCCAGTGTTGTTCAGGAAGCAGCAGACCTTTTTGGAAGGTACAATGTAATGCAATGACAGAGACCCTTCACACATCCTCGTAGTCCTACTGGAACAGTTCATGGAAACACTCCTGAGTGCTCTGTGTCCTTAGACCAGACTTTTACAGTCTTGTTGCTTCAGCAGTGGCTTGCAGGTGACGTCAACGTGTTTCAGGATGTGGTCTCATTCAGCAAGTGTGGTGAGAGAAGAGGAGCTGTAGGCCCCCTTCAAAGGAGAGAGGGAGACATGATTGAAATCCTTACTGATTATTATGAGGGTGCTGGATTGCTGTATTTGTAGACTTGTGGTGATATCACTTGAGATATATAGTGGATTTTCAAACATTGGTGTACGAAAGCTCCCCTGGCAGGGAGCATGGTTTACGGTTAGTTCATCCGTCTTGTTTGCAAGGGAAGTGGTGTTCCCCATAAGAATTGATGGAAGAAGAGGTTTGTTTTTTATGCCTCTCACTCTCTCCATGTCTCTGAAATGTGTGCTGAGGGAACTCCAGCTCCATGCCTGTAGCACAGTAGCTCGCTGCGGGTGTAAGCGACCATTATCTCCAGGTAACTAGTATGGAAAAAAACACACAATTCAATTTATTTTGGAGAGCCCAAAATCACAAATTGTCTGTACACAAGCAACATCCTCTGTCCCATTGGTACGAGAAAATCTCCTTTAACGTAGAGAAAAGAGGAAGAAACCTTAAGGAGAGCAACAGAGGAGGGTCCTCTACCAGGATGAAGTGTGATAGATGTTATGTGTACACAATGAACAACATAACAGAGTTACAACACATTACATGCATATGACAGAAATTATTCATATAATGAGAGTAGTAAGCAGAATAATGATGGAAAAAGTATGACTACTAATAATAAAAGCAGTAATGGTATTGGCAATAGCAATGCAACTTTGGGGTGACCATGGCTCACTGGGTTAAGAGGGTTGTCTGGTAACTGCAGGGTCAACGGTTCGATCCTTGACTGGGACATGTCATGTATCGAAGTGTCCCTGAGCAAGACACTGAACCCCTAACGGCTCCCCGGGCGCCTGTCCCACTGCTCCCTATATACAGGGATGGGTCAAATGCAGGACCACAACAAGCAAGGGAAGAAGCTAATACAGGAGTAATATGAAGAACCTTCCACCAAATTCACCACAACTAAAATGCTTTAGTAGTGCAAGCTTGCATAAGTAATCAACAATCACAAAGTAGATGAAAGGTCTAAAACAGAAACAGTAGCAAGACAGCTGCTGCAATGGGCTCCTCACCGAGAAGTAGAAAAGTTACTATTTATATTTTATTAATATTGATTACGTTACAATTTTTTCTTTGGGAGTTGCACCACTTTGCACACTGCAAATGGTAATAGAAAGCCAGTTACCTGATCTAAATATCAACAAAGACTAACATGGAAGATGTAGACTGATCTTTAACATGATCTAAAGACCTGTTCTGTGTGTGTGTTTGTCTCTTTTCATCAGGCCTGCTCAACACAGAAAATGGATCAGAGACGGGAAGTGTCAACAAAATGGACACCATGCAGATGATCATCTATTACTAGTCAGTAGTGCCCTTGTTTAGCAGAATGTATTTATTCACATATTGTCAACATTTTAAAAGTCTTAGTTTAATAAAAGGAGTTCCGAAAGTATGATACTGAGTGTATTAACATGAGTATCCTGGTTCTGATCGGGTTTCTGAAGTATCCAGTTTTTGTGTTTGAACATGCAAACATTATATCCTGATTTTACAAACCTGGATAAACCTCATCCTAGTTTTGAGATCGTTTTTGAAATATAGTTATAAGAAATAGCTCAATGCGTAGTGTGTGTAACAGTGGATGTGCTCAGAGCCGACAGGTGTTGGCGATCGGAGCAGAAAAAGAATAAGGAGTAAAGGTATCAAGTGTAAATGTCCTTGAGTAAACCTTGCAGGGGGAGACAAGGTGGGCTTATCATCCACGGTCTGGAAGCTGAAGCAGGAAAGGTTAACATGGTCTATATTTCCTCTCATCACCCATGCCCAATGCCATGCAGTAATCAGTAACCGGGATACTAGCATCATGTCTACAGGGATGTGAATAACCCCATCTATCCATGTTCCATAACAATAAAGAGGGGGTCATCAAAGTCATTTAAAAGTCATGCTACCTTTTTTAGGGCCACTATGAAGACTCACCATTCATCGGAATTCAACTTGTCTTCCTTTGTCTTTTGTGCAGTAAACTGGCTCGTAAGTGGAATCGTTGGTTACGCCGTAAATGCAGAGTGTATGTGAAGTCCAAACTGTTCTACTGGTGGGTGATCATGCTCGTCCTTCTTAATACGCTGGCCATCGCAACGGAACACCACAAACAGTCCCAGAGACTCACAAACTGGCAAGGTCAGAGCTTTATACACCTCTCATGCCAACATGCATTTCATCCTGTATTTAGTACCAGATCATTTTCATCAATCAGCTTCATTTTAGTGAGAGCAATAGAAACACTGTTTTTCGAAAAGAAGTATCATGAATACAGTGCAATGTGGTTTCTCAGCCTTGGAATGCAAATTTGGGATCAAATGCAGAGACGAGACCAATCTTATTGATGTGTTTTGTCCATACAATAAATGGACTACCCAGTGTGTTAGTAGAATAATGAAATAATTTCCAGTGTTTACTAATGAACAGTTAATTGATTGAATAAATGATTCTAAAGATGCTATTAAAAAAAAGACGATGTGGTAAAAAAAAAAGTTATAAAAAGGCAACTAAATGGGCTTCATTACACTGCTGAACATAACTCTCATAACTCTGGGTGCCAGATGGCTGCTGGTCTGCCTAACAAGAACACCTTAGTGCAAAGAAAAACAAATAGTTCTGTAATCAATGACCAGCCAAGTTTCATGGCAGGTGGTAAAATCAGGAAATGTCATGAAATGCAATTTATTGTTGTCATGTTAAACGACAATGGGGATCCTTAATGCAGCCACATGACTATGCAATGGTCAGAGTTAGTGACAAAATATTTAATATTTAGAGAGACCACTTATAATGGGTAGGTGTCTGAGGAGGTGCATAGGTCCAACGAACACGAGAACGGTGTTCAAACTGCTTGTCCCCAAGTGTTGCTGTGAAGTTGCGTTCATGATAGTTTTGTTGCCTAAACCTAATTTAATTTTGTAGCGTAACGTCAGCCCAACTGACAGAAAAAGAAGTCGTGCCGAGCGACACGTAAAAAACAGACAATTTGTGTTGCTCAGTACAAAACCAATCGATTGCATTTCGTTACATTTTCACAATCTGCTGTTTGACAAAAGTTTATATTTTGAACTGGAATCCTGGACAGCAAAACAATCAGCTCTCTCATTTAACCTAATATTCACTTTTCTTATTTTAACAAAGCCCAAACACATTTATGGCCACAAACAAAGTGTAACTTCCATTCATTCATCTATTCATTCTCGACCGACAACGTCGGGCCTGCGAAGGCCCTATTGAAACTGTAAGGGTTATTAGGGCCCGAGCGACCGACAACGTCGGGCCTGCGAAGGCCCTATTGAAACTGTAAGGGGTATTAGGGCCCGAGCGACCGACAACGTCGGGCCTGCGAAGGCCCTATTGAAACTGTAAGGGGTATTATTATTAGGGCCCGAGCAACCGACAACGTCCGCCAGCAAGGCCCTATTGAAACTGTAGGGGTTATTATTCTTCGTCATTTTTATTTTTCCACTTTGGGAGTTTTTTGGGGGTACTTGCCATGCATGAAAACTCACCACATTTTGGAGACTTGTCAGGTCTGGTGGAACTTAGAGTCTGAAAAGGGATGCATCTCTCTGTGTAAAAAAAATGGCTCTCTAGCGCCCCCTACAAATCGGACCGGCGACGCCCCTCGGCCAGTATGTCCGATTTACTTGAAATTCAACACACATGTCCCAATCCGCTAGATATACAAAAAAGCCTCTCAGAGCCCTAAGCTCCGCCTACTTAGATTTTCCGCCATATTTAATTAAGTGAAAAACACATTTCTGCAATCTCCTCCTACATGCTGGGTCCGATTGCTATCAAATTTACTGTGGGTCATTATTGGATCTAGATCATCAAAAGCTTTTTGATAATAAAAACCTTCATTTAACATTACATTACATTACAGTCATTTAGCAGACGCTTTTATCCAAAGCGACTTACAATTCAGAGTCTATCACATTTCTACACCGTAGGCACAGCTACGGGAGCAATTTAAAAACTGCATTTTGTGTTTACTTGTGTTATCTTTGTCTAATATTTAAATTTGTTTGATGATCTGAAACATTTAAGTGTGACAAACATGCAAAAAAATAAGAAATCAGGAAGGGGGCAAACACTTTTTCACACAACTGTGTATATATAAATATATTCAAGAAGCCTAGTAGTAACAATGTCTCTGTGTAGTCAACAACTGTCAAATCAAATAAAGAAAGTACACATCAATTATATTTTAACAAATTATTATTCTCAGTTTTCAAATTTAACTGGATGGATTATAAATAATACATAGAAATACATAAATAAATGTTCTTCTCATTTCAAGTAAACTAATGGCTGCATTAAAGAATAACTGACATAACAGAAAGCTTTTCAGAAAAGTGCATCTTAAAATAAAGTAATTAATTTTAGAAAAATTTATTTCACTTAAATTCAGTTCATTCAGGTGTGAAGTGATGTCAATAAAAAAGCCACGATATTAGATTTTTGTCATCTTAAAAGAGAAATCAGTGTGCATGGACTTTATCTGTGGTTATTAACACTTGTTTCAGCTCTATTCTCTCTGGTAACATCATTGTTAGTCAGTGAAGTCATGAGTTAGGATTCTGATCATATTGGGCTCTTAGGTTTATTTTCTGTGTCTTCATTTCAGATGTGTGTGGGTACGTTTGCTCAAAAGAGTTGTGCTTTGTCTCGTAGTGCGCTTCATTTGCCGCTTTTATCAATAGTTACGGTTTCTGGACATATGAGACATGCTAGTTTTAACTGCCTGTGGGAAGAATCAACATAAGAGTCTGTTCATTCTTGCTTATAAATTCCATTTACTCTGAACACGTTTCTCTTTTTGGAGAACGTCATGCGAGATAACTTCTCTGATTAGCGCAATTTCCCTGCTCTTCTTTCTATTTCCTCGTCTCAGCCCCGTGTGTCACGGTGTGTGTAAATCTCACTCGAGTCAGGAAACTTGTCAGAATACTCATATTTGATTGGCTGAGCTGCATCAGCTGATGTGATTCACAACGCACTGGTCGTTGTGTTTCCTGCACCGCTGAACAAGTGCCGTAACGGCTGACTAAGTTGCGCCGGTTGAAGTATAAACTCACTGTTAAACATGTATAACTCCAAGTTATCTATCGGTTTTAGGTCCTGGGTCCGGATGCGTCTGGGTCCGGATCCGGACCGCGGTTCGCCAGTTGGGGACCCCTGCCCTAGGGGTTGAAGGCCTCTGCTCTAAATGCTAAGAAAATATGCTTCAATGCTTTCTTTCTCATCTCCTTTAGAGTAGGATACACTGGATCTTCCTTTACAAAAGGAAAGGAGATCATACCGCCCCACAATTCCTTGCAGCAGTATCATTTAAAATGACCCACCATTCAGCCATCCATGAAATCAAACGATATGCCTGTCTTGCATTATTTTCATACAGTCTTATGTTAATGTAGATAATGTAACTGTAGCGCACGGTGCCCCCGCACGCTTTCTTAATTAAATTTTTAATTAATAATAAAAAATAAAAATAAATTTTATTTGATTTATTAAAAATTATTTCTTATCAAAATGTTTTAATTTATCAAAAAAATAAAAAGTAATAAACAAACAGGAGGCCTTTTGTTTGAACCTAACAAAAGTGTAACGAGGAGCCCTCAGCAGTGGATGCCTGAACTGAGAGGACCTCGCCGGCGACAAGCAGACCCGAGCTGCCGCCGGGGTGACCACGGATCCACGAGACTCGTGCCCCGATGTCCGGTCACTCCCTATGAGCGCCCCTGTTGCAGCAAGAGACTGCGTGAAGGGGGAGAGAGGCAGAGTTCAGTTCTCTCTCTATGTGACTCGCTCACCTGGCCTGAGGGTGAAGTGGCTCCCGTGCACTTCTCCCTGCTTTGCCTCGATTGCCTCCGCTTAAGAGAAACCTAGACCAGTAGCTGATTGCACTAAATAGTAATAAATCGTCAACAAGAGCACGATCGATAGCTCATTTGCTTTCTTTTCCGAATCGCCAAATATTGATATACTAAATAGTATAATCGGTCACTCGAATAGCCGTCGGTTTTATAAAGTATTTAAAAATTTTATTTATTTTATATTAAATTTAAATTTATTTTTATTTGTCCCTGCTCAGAGCCCAACAGATATAAAGCTCTTTCAAAATCAAGCGGGACTTCCCCGGGTCTCTCTTAACTATAGAAAACGAATGCTAGTATGTGTAGATGTGTGTGCGCATATAGTATGCATCAGTCGTGTGCCGTGCTGGAGCTCCGTCAACTTACCACAGGGGCTGGTGTCTCTCCCTTAAGAGGAGCCCTCTCCTTTCTGAGTTACCAAAACAGATGAAGAAAAAAGTCGGCCGAAAAAAGTTCAAATGTTACTTATTTATTTTTGTCCAATTCAAAGTATATTCTCTTGGTCCAAATACAGAGAAAAAGTCATTAACATAAAAATATAAAAATCAACAAAGTGTTTAAAAACGCTGGTTCAGTGAGCAGGCTGTTTCCAAATGTCCGGAGAAAAAAGTTAAAGATTAACCCAGCGCAGGTCCAGACCTCTCCCCCGACTAAGACCTTGGTCCTTGCAAACCGAGAATATTTATACTCTTAACAACGCCTGGGGCAAGTAATCCCTCCCCCCTTTCTTGCTGCCTCTGTGGGTCATGACAGGGACATGGTAACCCCTTGCTCACTGGTTGATAATAATATTCAGCTACATATACATCAGCGTATCTTTCAACAGGTTACAGGGATACAGGATAATACAAACAATACATGATATAAAACATAATACACCTTTTTGCCCAGCGTAAGATTAATACCAAGGTATTCTCATATATCTGTTTGACAAGCTAAAGGGTTAATGCAGAATGCAAACTTCAGCAGGTGCCTCCTGTGTGAAACTATGTGCAAGGGTGTGGAAAGTACACTGGTCAGTACCTACAAGCCCCGCTAACGTGTGTGTGGGTGTATGTGTGCACACATCACGTCCCCCACCTGTCCCCCTGAGGGTAGGTCGCAACCCTGTATTACTAAGGAGATCATCAACCTGGACAGCCTCAGGAACGTGAGTGTGTGTGTGTGTGTGTGTGCACCCATCTCCCACATGTCCGTGCAGCAGAGTGTGTGACAACAGAAACATGTCTGTTCAACAGGTACAATTTTACAAGAGACATAGTGCCCTATTTCTCTCTCGATTTCATTTTTTGTTTTTCTAAATTTTTATTTGTTGTTTTTAAGGTGCTTGTTAACACCTAATAACTAGGGCATTCCGTGTAGGGGCATCACAATTTCGCAAAACACTCCAACCTGTCTAACATAACAAACGAGTACAAACAAAACAAGAATGACAAATTAAATTAAAGCTGCAAGCAGCATTGATCGGGCCCTCGCATCTTCACACACGTTGAGGGTACTGGCAGGACTGTGGTTGATGCGGCCATGCATTTCTGTGACCATCATACACTGCGTGCACGAGTTAAACGGTATTTCCTGTGTCGACCAACGGCATGGCCAGGTCATTTTGCCAGGTCTTAAGTCTCGAATGTTTTGAGTGCACCTTCGAAAACAATCATAACTATAATACTGTAAAAATCTGAGTGTGTGTGAATGCGCTTCAGTGTTAGTAACATAACAGACTGTCAAAGTAAATGCAGGTTGTTTGTTTGTGCAGGTAGCTCTGACAATCAATGCTGAGTGACTCAAACATGGAAACTTTGGAAACCTTTTTTATCTGATTTCTGCTCCCCAAACATTTTAGTTTTTTACATATTTAGATCAGAGAAGTCTTTTTCTGGTGGTGTGCCCACGAACCCTTTCAATAAGTTCAGTGTTTGGGCTGCTGTAATTATAGAATCCTGCTTACGTCCGTGTGTGCCAGTAGTAGGCGCTATGACTGAGTTAATATAGGCATGCAGAAGTCCTAAAGTCATGTCAGTCAGCAAGCATGTCAAGTTTGGGACAGTTTTGACAAAGTACAGTTGAGTTACAACAGCTTGATGGATGATGGCGAACCATGTAAAATGGCCGCCACAACATATCCAAGCAGGTCGATGAAACCTAAAGCTTTTAGTAACTTGTAATCACTAAGGTCTTTAGATTGTTCTGACAAAATTCTAAGCTCATCTGGTTAATTCCCTAGGAGGAGTTCGTTAGAGTACAGCACCTGGAAATGGGAAAATTCAAAATGGCTGACTTCCGGTTGGGTTTAGAGCATGGACCCCAGACTTTTTTTTAAGTCTACATGGGATACATCTGCTTACCAAATGTTATACATCTAGGTGAAAGGTACTGCGAGGGCTACATCGTCGAAATATTGTAGGGGGCGCTATCGAACCGATTTGCCACTCTGATGCATTAAAATCACATCAGATAACTACATTCGGGATTTTAAATGTGTGTGACAATTTTGATTATGTTTTGAGCATTTTTAGCCCCTCAAAAACACCTTCGTTTTTCATGGCAAAGAATGTGTCGCCACGGCAACGGCCTTTCACGAAACAACAAGCTTTGAGTAACTTTTAATCACAAAGGTCTTTAGATTGCTCTGACCAAATTCTAAGTTGATCTGATTAATTCCCTAGGAGGAGTTCATTGAAGTAGAGTGCCTGGAAATTGCAAAAACGACATTAGAAATTCAAAAGTCCACATGTGACATGTGCCTAACAAATTTTGTAAAACGTACTGCGAGGGCTGCTTCTTCAAAATTTAGTAGGGGGCGCTATTGAGCCGATTTGCCCCGCTGAAGCAATAAAACCATATTATATAACTACATTTTGGGCTTTAAATGTGAATGCCAAGTTTGCTTATGTTTCAAGCATTTTTAGCCTCTCAAAATCACCTTCGTTTTTCAAAGTACAAAACTTACAACTTCCAGTTGCCACATACCGTCTAACTCATGCGTGCAGTGTCTGATGGTTACAGAACTGAATGGCCACATCAACCAGAGTCCTGCCAGTACCCTCGACATGCGTGAAGATGCGAGGGCCCGATCAATGCTGCTTGCAGCTTTAATTAGGGCCCGAGCACCGACGTCAGGCCGCGAGGTCCCTATTGAAACTGTAGGAATTTTTAGGGACTGAGCTACCGACGAAGTCGGGCGAAGGCCCAATTGAAATCCAAAGAATTATTATTATTATTCCATTGCCTCTAAAATCGCATTTTACAGGGCTTTATCACACTCAAAAACTCCCCAAATTTGGCAGGCGTATCAGAACTGCGTGAAAATTTGAGCTTTTATGGGTCGCATTCTCATGTATGACAAAATGGCTCACTAGCGCCCCCTACAGTTTCACAGTCCACGGCCATCACCCAACATGTCCGATTAACGTGAAATTTGACACACATTCAGCTCCATCTGCTCTACAATCAATGCACTCTAACTTTTTAGCTCCGCCCATTCAGATTTCCACCATTTTAACTTTTGTGAAACACATTTTTGCAAACTGCTCCTAAACGCTGTGTCTGATTGCTACCAAATTTGATGTGGATCATTATTGAATCGATGTCATTAAAACCCCCCAAAACGTGTTGATAACTTATCGTGTTAAGAAGATATGAACCAATGAACTTATAAGGGGTGTGGCCCTGTACATCAATCAACCTAACTTTATAACCTTTGTGCCTATCATCACGAAATCTGAGACAAATGTCCACATTGCAGCCTGTAACATACCCTCACATTTTCATTTCCTTCAGCCACTAGGGGGCGCTACAATAATGATCTCTTTTTGGCCATTTTTCCCGTTTTCAGGCTTTGTATTTTCACAAACTCCTCCTAAAGTATTTATGCGATCGGCTTCAAATTTGGTCAGCACGATCTTAAGGATTTTATAATGAAAAGTTATCAAAATCATGAGTTTTCATGCAACAACCTTGGCATGGCGTGGCATCCATTTTATGCAATTTTTCATGAAAATTGAAGTTGTTGTAACTCCAAGGTACATTGTCAAATCTGCCCAAAATCTCTTATGCAGGATGCTAGTCCAGGCATGAAAACATTCCAAAGCCTCAATTTTGACATATTCATAGCGCCACCTACTGGCAAAGGGAAATGACAAGTTTCACACTTTGATGTACTCCTAGCCATTTCACTAGATCATCCTCAAATTCTAGAAAGAAAGCCTTAAGACATTGATAATAGTTCATCATGAATATTGTGAGTTTTTGGATAACTCTGTTGCCATGGCAATGCTGATTTTTCTGTGACTTGGGATACTCAAAGACTCATGGAACTTTGTACATATGTCGTAGGTGATGAAATTAAAGATCTCATGCAGATTTTTGGCTTGGTCGTTATATATTGCCTCGATAGCGACCCCTGCAAAATTTCAACAAAGCAGCCCCAGCGCCTCGTTTAACTTACATGTATGAAATCTGGTCGGCACATGTATCATATGGAGACTTAAAGAAAAGTCTCTTGGGACCATGCTCTAAAATCAACCCAAAGTTGGCCATTTTGATTTTTGTGTGAATTTTTCCTTGATTTCTAGTCGCTATACTTTAACGAATTCCTCCTAGGGACTTTATCAGAGCCACTTCAAATTTGGACAGTACAATCCAAAGACCTTTGTGATTAAAAGTTATCAAAAGCTTTGCGTTTGGTGGACTGGCGTAGGCGTGGCGGTCATTTTATGCAACTCCCATTAAACTACGTTTTCAGGCTTTGTATTTTAACAAACTCCTCCTACAGAGTTTATGCGATCAACATCAAATTTGGTCAGGACGATTTAAAGACGTTTATGAAGAAGACTTTTCAAAATGGTGAGTTTTCATTGAACGACCTTGACGTGCTGTGCGCCCACTTCGCTCCCATTTTGTGCCATTCGCTATGAAAGAAGGAGTTGTAACTCCAAGGTACATTGTCCAATCCACCCTAAGTTTCTTATAATTCAGGCTTGAGCACATTTCTGTGCCAAAATTTTCAAAAAGTCATAGCGCCACCTACTGGCAAAAGGAAATGATACGTTTTATACTTTGATGTACTCCTCCTAGCCATTTGACCTGATCAACCTCAAATGTTGTGAGGCAAGCCTGATGACATTGATGATACTTCATCATGAATTTTTGTGAGTTTTCGTTAAAAGATGTTGCCGTGGCAATGCAACTTATTCATTAAATTATTCATCATGAAAAGGAAGCAGATTTTTCTGTGGCTTAGGATGATCAAATAGTCATGGAACTCTGCACGTGTCAAAGGTGATAAACATAAATAAATCATATGGGGTTTTGCCTTTTCTATGAGAAATTGCCTTGACAGCGCCCCCTACTAATATTCAAAAGAGCAGCCCCAGCAGTACATTTAACCTAGATGTATGAAATTTAGTAGGCACATGTATCACATGGAGACTTAAATAAAAGTCTCTTGAGACTATGCTCTAAATCAGCGGTTCCCAAACTTTTTAGGCCACGCACCCCCTTTTACATCCCGACCGGGTTCATGCACCCCCAATTCCCCACACCTTAAAAAAAATAAAGCAACAGAGCCTATTTATAGCCGCATAGAAATCGGACCAATGAGAGAACAGTTTGCTCACGCGTGGCGTTTGTTTACAAGATAAAAAACACAAAAAATCTTCCTGCACCGTGCCTTCGAAAAGGTAACGGACGTACACCAGAAGATTGGCCAGATTGGCCACATGTGTAGACTCGTCTACTTGCAGAGAGTAAAACTCACTCTTCTTCACGTGACCGACTAATGTAGCCAGGATGTCTTCCGACAAAGCATCGATGCTGCGCGACACAGTGTTGTTGGACACCGGGATCATGTTCAACTCTTTTGCTTCTCTCTCTCCAATCATACATTCCACCATCTCTTTGGCAGCTGGCAAGCACACGTCTTCGGCGATTGTGTGAGGTAGCCCCTTTCTTGCTATTCTGTGACCAGATATGAAGCCCGTAGTGCGTGTTTTGTAGACCCAACACATGAATGAGACTGCAGTTGTTTTGGGCTGTTTTGTAACTCCTCCAATTTCGATATAAAAAATGTAAGGGGCTTTTGACTTGCACTGGCATGCTTGGTGTTCAGGTGGTGACGTAAATAAGAGGGCTTCAGACAGCTGTTAGCCAGAACCTCACTGCACACCACGCACTGTGGCTTTGGGCAATCTGCATTGCCAATCCAAGTGAAGCCCAGACCCAGATCATATTTCCTCTTGTTTTTCCCAGTGTGATGCTCACTCTCGTTTCCTCTTTTTTCACCATGACTACGCGATGGGCCTATGTGCTCCCGATTTGTCTGTGCTATCCCTTCCTCATTTCCGGTCTCCTCCGTCTCATCTTTCTCTGACTCCTGCTCGATTTCTTCTCCCGGTCTCTCCCCAACACACCTCTCCGTTTCTCTCGCCTCCGATTCCTCTCTCTCTCTCTCTGTCCCTCTCCTCTTTTATGACTGATAGCTTCAGATGTCCCACCTGACAGTTTCCCCGATTTCAGCCAGTTTAGCATA
>NW_022280654.1:18090-22349 GCF_004355925.1 Anarrhichthys ocellatus | reverse complement strand
CTTGCCCGAAACAAATTTGCGATGAAAATGGGAAAAAATGATCATCATGGGCCTGCTAGAGAAACACAAGGTGAAAGTGACATTATCCTCCCCGCCCTGGACCCCCACCCTCCTCCTTTCAGCCATCTAGGCTGGCGCCAGTGGGGACGCCTGTGCCACAAATCATTTGTATACTCTCATTTCTGCAAGCGGCCCGTGATGTTGCTTACTGCTTAGCGAGCAGATGACTTTCAGAAAGAGGAGTGAATTGGGAGGAGGGGGGGGGGGCAATTTGCCAGCGTGCAAGTACGTTTGTGGGAGTTGGATCTGAAATTGAGAGGGAAATTGTGCGTGCCATATGTCAAGTTCTGCAAAGGAGGTTTTCATTGTGCACCTATATTGTGTGTGTGTGTGTGTGTGTGTGTGTGTGTGTGTGTGTGTGTACGTGTGTACATGCATATGTGTGTTTGTGTGTCTTGTGTTTCAGAATGAAGCATCTGGGTTGTTTATTGAATCACCTTCGCCATTGTCTGCATTCCCTGCTATTATCACTGAAAGAGCTGCAGCACCCCCCCCCCCTTAACAACAAGGAAATGGGAAATGTGGCTCACATATTGTCTGTAGCTAGTGTTTGGTCATCTTTGTCTCTCTCACATGTGCACACACACACACACACACACACCCTTCCCCCACCCCTGCCCAGTGTGAGACATCATGATTCTTCTGGTACACTGAATACATTCTCCATGCAGTCTGAGCATTTGTCCGTGCAGGCAAACATATGACATTACCAGGAAAGGAGTATTATTTCACCTCCAGCACAAACACACACACACACACACACACATACACACACACACACACACACACACACACACACACACACACACATACCTGAATCCCCAGGTTTATAAAACAACCATACACAACCATACATTAAGTGCATGCATGCACGCACAGATGCACGTTCACCTTCATGTGCACACAAACACTTTCCATGCTTGTGTGCCTCCACACCCCCTACACTCACAAACACACACACAGACAGATATCCTGACATGAACACATAAATATGCGCATACGCGCTCATACACACAAACATCACCTTCCTGCATACAAACATAAACAGTCTTATTCTCTCTCTCACCCCAGCACAACCATCCACCCACAACATACACACACACACACACACACACACCCACACCCAGGTTCATGTGGAGTAAATATAGAGCGGAGACACTGTGGCACAGTGACCTGCAGAGGAACCCACACACTCCGCCTGCTAGTTCCACAGGGCCCCGTGCTTTCAGGAAAGCCATGCAGTATTTATGGCTCAGTCACAGGGATCCACGAGGCAGGATGGTAGACGCAGCAAACACATTGGAAGTGCGCTGCAAGCGGCTCAGCAGGGCTCTGTTGGTATTACACAATATGAATCGTAGGTAGGTCCGCTGTGGGTTCTTGTGTTTGCTGCGTGATCTGTGAAGCGGAACAGCTTCCTTTCCCAAAGTGTGTTTCACTTTCATATTTGAGAATTCTGATTCTGTTTTTGTATGGATGTGTCTTAATGCACTGTTACACGTGTGCACGTGTCTGTGTGACTGCCCATTTCATGCGTATGTGTGGTTTGGTGTTTCATGTGGTTGTATGTGTCCTCTTTACGCTCCACGGCCTGCTTTGAGAAATAGGTCCATTCCTCATTATTACCCCAAAGGCTGTCTGAGTGGGGACTGTCTCAAACATACACATACATACTCGTACACACACACTTACAGAGGGAGCTCCCTGTGACCCACATTCATCAGATCCAACCCTGTGGGGCCTCCAGGGAGCTTCAGGGGTGTCGTGCCCCCGGCATGGTGCACCGTGACAGGGATTCAAAGATATGCAGCCCCTGAACCCTGGTGCTTCTGTCCAGAGGAACATGCTCAGTTTGAACTCTGAACGGACTCTTAAAGGATAGGTTCACAGTTTTAAAGCCAATCGTAATACAATACTTGCATACCCAAATGTACATGGAAACTGTTTTTGGTTGTTGCCATTGTTCCATAGAGTATAAACGGAGCCGTTTATACTCTATGTGCTGTGTGCTGCATTATTGTCTGAAACGCCAGAGGGCGTACATACAAAATGAACTGTGAAGAATGAAAAGACAGTGAGTGTAAGCCATAGATATGCCCATAGACTGTAGGTGAAACCGGCAAAATTACATAAACCAACCTCCACAATGCCGAGGAGGATTGTGATTATCTGTTAACTCATAGTTCATATTCATGGACTACTTTATTGCTTTTGTACAAGCTCTGTAAAGAAACATGTTAAGTATTACATGTATTATAAAGAAGCGTAGGTTGAATATCCTGTAAACAATTTGATTTGGCACGTGATCGCACGCAAGTAACACAAATTCAGAGATGCTCGACCAAGTGCCGCGACCACTCCCACTGGCTGTGATTACATCATTTTCTGGCACTTGCAGGCGTATTCGTTTCAAGCAGTAGCATGCTAACATTAGCAATGAACAGTACAGCTGAGGCTGATGAAAATAGTTCATTTCGCAGGTATCTGGTCATAAATCACTGTGCTACATAGAAAATTTTGACCTGATTATGGCTCTAATTGAAAGGTCAGGGGATCACTAAAGTTATTACAATTCCCCCCCAAAAGCAGGCGTGAATATGTGTACCAAATTCATGACAATCCATCCAATAGTTCCTGAGACATTTCAATACCACAATACCACAAATAATAGAAAATAAAAAAACAGACAACAGCACAGTAAGAAAAAAAGAGACTCGAGTCTAATCTTCCTGTTCAGCTCCAGAACAGTTTCCTTGCTAAACCAGCATTATAAAACTCAACTGTTTGAGTCTGTCCCTACTTTCTTTCTCCCTTCATCATCCATCTGAAAAAGACAGCCATTTTAATAGTTAAACCTCTGCAAGTGTAAGTTGAAAGTTAATAGTGGATCACAGTTTCAGTTGGAGTTCAAAGTTTTGGTGGTTAAATGCAATCTAAGTTGAGAGTAAAAACTAAGCTGATGTTTTATGAGAAGTTTGAATTGAATCTTTCTTAATTTTATGATAGCTTTAAAATGTGCAACATGATTAAAGTTAAACTATTTAATTCAAGTTAAACCATGATTTAATCTGGTTTAAATACGAATCCTAGTTGGTGTACCCAGCCTATATGATTCATCCTCTAGGGACCATGAATATATCTACTAAATGTTATGAATATATGAGCGAGTTACTGTCTGTCTTTGCATTTAAACTCAAGCAATTTACTTTACTGAAATCGTGCGAGGATAAAGACTTTAAGGTTATTTGAGGGATTACATATTTTTCTCAGCTGCATTAGATAGTTTACGGCGAGGAGAGTTTGGGTGTATGATATGAACAAAACAAACTTATTTTCCTAACGTGCCAGCAATGCCCTACTGACTGCACTGAGGCCCACAGCTCTCCAAAGCCCAGTCAGCAAAATGCAGAAGCCTTTCTTCAACAAATATAAATCACTGAAGCATTACGAGAGCAGTAGTCATTGAAATGCAGTTTTATGATAAGGAATTTTCAGTTTTTCATAGATGATAGATAATGGGTGTGTTTGTACTAGCAGTCTTCTATTTGTGAAATGCTGTTTCTGGGGAAAAAAGCGTTGTTTTCCGAACTTCCCCAAAGTCTCAGTCAAAAGATAAAATTTGTTTATGTCCTCATTGTGGATGTGAAACGCGTCTCTCACCAGCACACAGTGTTTTAACTGCCGCTTTGTATGAGCTCAGGTGTCACACAAAGTTGTCTTGTTTTGCAACAGAGCTCTACTTGTGACGAACTGCAAACTTTTCAACCAAGTTGGAGAATAGGCACTTTGATACTTGAATCTTTAGTTTGCTGCCTCCTTTCTCAGACCAGGTGGGCGCCATTGAGAGGGAAATCTCCTCTTGGAGGCTGTAAGTTTGGGGTTGTAACTCATGAACGGGATGACTTTGAAAACACACAGGCTGCCGAGTGAGTGAGTTTTGTAGACACTGAGCTCCTTTGCGGTTGCGTTCTTAAGCCCTCATGAATAATTCGACTGCACCGCTTGTCACTGTCGTTGTTGTTGTTGTTGTTGTCGGCTTTGGTGTCACTCCTGTCTGAGTGAGACTGAGGAGACAGAGGACTCTTTACACTTCAGTCTCCTCTGCACTTCCTCTTTCATTCACAGGGAGAGGAAGCAGCGGGGCTGTGTGTCTGTATGAGAGAGAGAGAGAGAGAGAGAGAGAGAGAGAGAGAGAGAGA
>NW_022280654.1:0-17990 GCF_004355925.1 Anarrhichthys ocellatus | reverse complement strand
AGAGAGAGAGAGAGAGAGAGAGAGAAAGAGAGAGAGAGAGAGAGAGAGAGAGAGAGAGAGAGAGAGAGAGAGAGAGAGAGAGAGAGAGAGAGACTGCCTGAATGGCCTGTTTGTGCCCCAGTATTGGTTTGAGAAGGAGCCACGGAGGTCCTAAGTGAAGAAAAACATGCTTTCTTGTTTTTCTTCCTGCATGTGTTGATATTTCAGCAGTTTTACTTTCACTTTCTACTACAACTGTCATCTCTGAATAAGAGGAACAAATAAAGGAGAAAAGGGTGTTGATGAGAGGAGACGTTTCAATACCACTTTTTTATTCTTGATTCCGATGTATATACCAGTGTGTTAAAAACAAATATATACAGACTTTTTCCACCACCATCCCAGAACCGTCACAAAAACGAATTCCAACCGTCCGGAAGTCCAAAATGTTATTCTTTTACTGTTTTTGTCATGTATAGTGGTTATTTGCATCAAAACAAACAATTCAAATGATTAGAAGATAAATTGTATTCTTGATTGTATTTTTACTCACATTTTTGCTTTGTTAAAACTTAATTGAACAAGATTACATTTGAACATATGATAATTTATGATTTACCGTTGACAGAGCTTTAACGCATCATAATGTAACTCAATGCAACCTCCATCAATGTTAGCTGTTAGCCCTGTGGTTAGCTCCGCCAGGCAAGACTATGCTGCCCACTGGCTACTAACAGCTAACGTTAACTAGCTCTCCTCCTGCTGATTTCAACACGGATTAGTTGTTAACAATGTAGCATTATCAGGGAAAAATAGGATGCACAAGAGTGTTTAACCACAGGTGTGTAGTACTAGTCTGCATACGTGCAGTAGGCCAATCAGGAAGGATGTACGGATCAGGTAGTGATTGACAGGTGTTGTTGTTCTACGGTAGCGTAAATGATCTGATGAATGATCTGATAACGTTATATCAGATCGGTGCATAAACTCGTACTGGCCGACACCCGATCAAACGTTTTCGGCTGTGTCGGAGGCTACAACTCTATTGGTAAGAACAGCAATCATGTGTTGTCGAGATGAAGATCGAAATGGAAACAGGAGGTAAGTTATATCAGTTATGGAGGCCTGGCAAGAAATAGACCCCCTCTTTAAGCCACTGTAACATTTTCAAGTTAAGCTGTCCATCATTGTCAATGGACACGCATTGAAAGAAGTAGTAAGCAACTTCAGTGCAGGGCTGTTTATGTTCATTTATGTTATTAAATGACTCCGAAATACTTTTTGGAATTTGATTAACAGATGTTATATTGGTTAGAAATGATTATTTTCTGTCTTTCTCTAGTCCACGTGGCTACAGCAGGTGTTATTGTTGGTGCAGGAGGTATAGGACCTTCAATCAATTCTACAGATTAGTCTCTGAACAATAAAAACTTAACGGATCTTACAAAGTGCTTTTGTGTTTTTAAATTTACATTTATCCTTACGACATTGTTAATATATTGCTGCTCTTTTTGACTACGGCTGTTTATTGATAGTGCATCATGCTGCCATAGGTGTTGATGTTTCATCTCTATTAGGGTCTAATTATATTTCGGGTCTCTTTGGAATGTGCATCAGGTGCTGGTAGGTTTTCCACCCGTCTGTTTTGTATCGGGTCCCATATTTTGGACGACCTCGACTACAAAGCACATGCTTTTTCATAAATTTGCAATTCTAAAA
The DNA here is from genome assembly GCF_004355925.1 of Anarrhichthys ocellatus. Lineage (NCBI taxonomy): Eukaryota > Metazoa > Chordata > Actinopteri > Perciformes > Anarhichadidae > Anarrhichthys > Anarrhichthys ocellatus. The sequence continues at coordinate 16,292 of NW_022280654.1, read as the reverse complement.
AAATGGCATAGCTGTTCCATTATGGGTTAGACTAGTCTGTATAATTTATTGCCCTAAAAAAGTAAATTTGATCCATTTAGAGTTACATCTATACTACAATACTACTTCCCAAATACAAGCAGCTATGATAATACATATGTTACAATGTAGTGACTGTGGGTTGTCTCATCATGCAGTGCAGTATAATGTGGCTGCAGTCAGAGGCAACCCCCCCAATACACACACACACACACACACACACTCACACTTCAATAAGCACTCCTCTGAAATAAAGTGAACACTATGCAGGACAAAATAAATGAGTGTAGAGAGGAGGGTGATGGAAGGTGTGTGTGTGTGGGATGGAGGGGGGGGGCGCTCTATTTGCATGCAAATAGCCAAATGCACCAGTCTTCCGCTGCAAGGATGACAAAGAGCATTGTGGGATTGCCTGGGCTTTTTTGTCACCCATCAGTGCAGAGGAGGAGAGGACGGTGGTCAGCATGGTCAACAGAAACAACATGAGAGAGAGGATGGACAGAGAGAGGAAGAAGAGAGAGAGAGAGAGAGTGTTTGCAAATCTTCAACACAAAAGATCAAGGACAAAGGATAGACAGTGAGCTTCCAGGCCTCACTCTCTCCCTCAATCGCTCTTCCACTCCATGTCTTCCCACCATCCCGTCTCTATCTTCCCCATCTTTCTGTGCACTTTGCCTTCCATCCAACGCGATTTCCCATAACTCTGTTTTACATCCCCCCTCCTTCTCCCCTTTTCTTTTTCTGTCTCTTCGATTTCCCTGGTGGACTCTTACAGTAAACTGCCTGCGTAATTTAAATGCGATGCCTTCCTTTGCAAATGGATGGTGTGCAGGACATGAGGAGAGAGCAGAGAAAGGAGAGGGGAAGCAATGAATCCCATTATCACATATGGAGAAGGCTTAGAGCAGGCTTAGAGCATAGACAATAAACCAACTTGGATCGTGTTGTCAAACCTACAGAAACATTTTGAGGGTCTTATATGGATTTTAAAAAGTTTGTTTATTCATTCTTGTGTGTTGCATGCATTTGTTTTCATGCTCATTTGTGTAAGACCTGTCTCACTGCGTTTATCATTTGAAGTCCCAGTGAAACGGAAGTTGGAGCCTCACAGGGTAATGGAATATTTGAGTGGTGTCCAGTTACGAGAGAGATTGAAATCAAATCCTTCACATTTGGTTGGGCCGCTAAAAGGTGGGCGGGCTTAGAGTGTAGCTTGATACAGAGCTATGGCTTTACACACCTCCCTTGTTGCTAAAAGTTTTAGATGGATCGATGTCGTATTACTGGTTGAAATAGTTAGCTTACGTAAACACACATCGTTTGTTTTTACAGGAAGAAAAGGTGATTGGATTTTGATATGAAAATAAGAATTGGTAGATTTTTGCATATATTGTTAGAAAGCTTCACAATATGACCAGTGATGTGATCTTAAAGGATTAAAAAGGCTTTTTTCTTTTCATCTAAACTTTAGATTTGTGTGTATGTGTGTTCATCCAGGCTTGAGGTTCTCATCGTGACTAATGCACTACCTTGGTTTCCTTTCTAAACTGATCCCATGTCTCAAGAGTCTTCTTATGCACATGCACATACACACTCATGAAATAAAGGTGTTTATATCTTGCACTGCACCTGGAGTCTTGCGATGTCTGGATCACATATCACACGAAAATCCATCTAGTCAGGATTCAAGCAGTGGCGGGCCTTGCATTTATACCTGGGCCTTCACTGCTGTCCTGCAGCTGAATAATGTCATTATGACGCCACAGCTACGGTTATTATTTGTTTCGTGTAAAAATGAAGCTCAACACCTATAAATACACTAACTGCAGAGTGCAGATACATGAATACGCCGAGAGTCTGTCTCCTCTCTTCTCTGACTGCAGCTGGGACTGCAGCGCGAGGCTGCTGTGAGAGAGACCACCTGTGAGTGCTTTGGGGCTGCTCACGGCAGCACCTGCTGCTCGTTCACGACAGTGCAGAACGTACGTGCTTTCACGTAGGAGTCAAAACACCAAAAAAGTCTCCAACAACACCAGAAAAAGTCGCTAGATTTGTCGCTAGTAGCTTTTGACAAAAAAAGTCGGCAAGAGGGTTACGTCCAATGTCCCCAGGGCAACATTGGACGTAACAATAGTTCCTATCACATATAAAACCAAAGAAAAATCCATCTTCATAAAAACAAGTTGTACAAATAATAATATATAAACAAGCATATTAAAGCTACTGCAGATGTAAAAACAAAAGCAGTTCACTCTTCTTACCTAGAGACACAGAGGTGAAATCTGATTGGATAAAAGCTCTACTTAAAACAAGCTACACTGGAAGCAGAGCAACTGAGGAAGACAGTAGCTGTGCAATGAGAAGATAAGCTAATGGGAAAAAATTATAATACATCTAGTGTATTTATGAAAAACTATTAAATTATAAAATAGCTATAACTTTGTGATTCTGTCTAGGCCAGCAGAGAAGGCTTAGCTGACCCTGACAGCCCACCACTGGATTCAAGTAATGTGTTTGTGTCCCGTAAGTCAGAGCAAGGACCAATCAGAGTCCTGTGAGGAGCTACTAGAGGCGTGGCTTATGTGTGTGTGACAACACGGAGAGGAGAGTTTGTTCTAAACAATGGCGGCTCTTAAAGAGGTTAGCGTAGATGCAGCATCAGTGCAGAGCATCAGTTCTATCAGGACTGGAGAGCATTTCTTCATTGAAGGAAGAACAAAGAACGACACTGAAGACTTTTCTCGATCAAAAATATGTCTTTGTTCTTCTCCCAAATCTAGTTTGATTGACAGATGGTTCATCCAATCACCTGCCGTGTATTTTTTTTAAAAAGTGCTTGCCCTTTTCCAAACAGTTTCCAGTGGCAGCGTCTCAGATGGTTCCGTGTAACGAACCATCTGGCGGGTTGGGTTACGTGTTTAGAAGATGAATGAACAAATCCTCCTACTGAACTGACTACACTGAATCACCATTGTTACTGAACAACAGATTGAACGTACTACTGACCTGAGGACGGCCAGAATGTTACAGTTGGTATGAGAGATGAGATAGCTTACTGTTGTGCGTACTGAACTGCATTGAAATGGTGATGACATTGACACTGTGTGCACAGGAGGCGAGAGCAGCACCCAGCAGCAGCTTCAGTGCTCCGTCAGGCCCATTAGTGAGTTGTAGGTCACCCGTGTTTTGGCAGCACTCAGAGCTCAATACACAACCACTGTAGTTCTACTTCTAAAACAGAAGAAAATAGACTGAAACTTAGAAATAAGCCACAAACTGCATTAACGAGTGGGAAATGAGAGCTGCTACTCTGCATGTGTAACAGCTAGATTGAGTGAAACGGAAGCGTATTTGTTCCATGAGATGTGAAGACATGCTGTATCTGTTGTGCACACTGAAGTGCTGTAATTGCATTTCCGCAGGTTAGAAAAAAAGTGAAAGAAATACATAGTCAGTGAATCTTTAAACTGAACTGAACAAAAGGATGTGCTAAACAGCGCTACATTTTAAAGCATTCACTTCCTGCTTACATGTGGAAGTACATTCCAAAAGTGATGCATACAGTGACTGTGCATACTGAAGTGTAGTATGCACAGTTAGTGAACTACAGTACATAGTCAGTGATTATGAATCTTTGAACTGAAATGAACAAAACGATTAGTAATTTACACTGTACGAAATACGTACTGTTAATCGGGGGGTCTAAGGCTTATATCGTTAATAATAAGGCCCTCACACAACTACACAACCCAACTGCAACAGAATCCACACAGCACACTCACCTCTCTTTAACCAGACACGCATGCACACGTGTGACCCCGACACACACACCTCAGCTCGGCTTCTTCTCGTTGCTGTCCTGGTATCTAAGAAGAGGAGAGATAACGTCCTGCTTTAATCCAGGTTATCACCAAAGGTTCTGGATCAAATTTGTTCAAAGGTGGTCCGTTTAGTTCCACAAACAGACGTGAAGAGAGGCTCGCTTTGAGCAACCTGTCTCTGGCTGGCTGTGTCATTTACGGCAGAAAATCTTTGCTCACACACACAATTCATATTAGTGAATAAGTGTTTTGCAGTTTGAATAATGAAAACTGCTGGGCATAAGTAAGCTTTTTATAGACATGTTTAGTGACAATTTTAAGTGACAAATAATTGTCTTATAATTTTAGAGACCCCGCTGAAATTTTGCAGTTGAGCCTTTCAGGGGGTCTGAAGTGTCAATCAAGGGGTCCGTATATATTACACATTGAACTTACACCACTGATTTGAACAGAAGTAAATCTGTTTACATAAGTTTGTAAGTATAAGTACTATTGTAGCTGCCTTTGTTTGAAGAGTCAAGTCTATGGAGCTAAATCCAATCATTTGAAAAAAAAATGTGAACCTGAAAGTTGTGGTCTTGAACATTGAAATTGAAAAATACAGCAATGTATTCAAAATAAAAATAAGGGAATGAAAAGTTTTTTTGGGTTGAATATAATTTTGATTCAGTTCTGGAATTTTTTTGAATACATTTTTTTTTCATTCTTCACTTTCATATATATTTTGAATATTTGAAGTATCATATTTTTCAGTGTCAGATTTTATATTTTCAGATTCAAATCTTATTTTTTTCGGTTTCAAATCTTTTTTTCACTTTCAGATCGTTTTTTTTTTTTCCAGTTCAGACTTTTGACCCTGATCTAGCGTGGGGGGCGTGGCATCAACTGAGAGGGGCGTGTCATCATGAGTGACAGCATAACAAAGAAGGCTGGGGACTTCCTCAACCACGTTGCCTTCAGGTAACATAGGCACCATGAGAATTATGATTATGAACACTTTCTATACACCATATTCACGTGAATGCAGTGGGGGGAAAACTGTGAGCGCCAGCTATCCTGAAGGAAACTTCAGAGGAACCAGCTACTGGTTCCATTAGTCTTTCGCCCCTATAACCAGGTCGGGCGACCGATTTGCACGTCAGGACCGTTACGGGCCTCCACCAGAGTTTCCTCTGGCTTCGCCCTGCCCGGGCGTAGTTCACCATCTTTCGGGTCCTATCGCACAAACTCACACTCCACCTCCCCGACGGAGCCGGGCTCCCACCTCAGCTGCCGCGCTGGCCCTCACTTCATTCACTTACTTTTATTCTGAATACATTGCTGTATATTTCAATGTTCAAGACCACAACTTGAACTTTCAGGTTCAAATTTTTTTTTTCAAATGATCAAAACTTTTGACCTGGATTTAGCTCCACACAAGTCTTGCTATCACCAGTAGTCCACAGCATGATTTACTGTTGCTCCTCTTGGCCTTAAAGACATTATTAATGAGACTGTGTGTGTGTGGGTGTGTTGGAGTCAGCGACCCCTCTCCCATTATTGATCTGGACTCCCTATCTTGTTTCACTGCATCTGTTTCCCTTTGGATCTGTTTTCTCTTTGACGTAAATGATGCCAGTCAATAGCACACACCGAGCAAATGAAGAGGACTTTGCCATTTACTGTAAATAACTGGATTTTTTCTCTCTCTGAAGTGCATTAACTGCTCTTGCATCAATCCTTTGTTGTTTTGATAATTTCACTCTAGGTTTTCCCTCCCTGTTATCACTGCATTGTGTTAGTGCAGGATCATTCATTTTCTTCTCAAAATGGGATTTTCTCCCTCAAGGACTAATTAGCCTCGTTGCAACCGCAGGGCCAAACAGGCATAGCCAGGGTTTACTCATTATTTATGCCACAAACTTTTCCTTCAAGACAATGATTCTGCCATGCCGTATCTTTTTGCCAGAGGAGATGATTTATCAGTTGGTTTCAAATGAGTTAACTCTTATTCTGTACTAGTGCAGGTGTAAATAAACAACAACTTCAACCTGTGAGGAAAAAAACACCGGCCAAGATGCTTTCAAGGCTGTCTAGACTTGCATTAAAGGCCAGAGATACTCGTAGACATGAATCCTGATGTAGTAGCTGATTGGTGATTTCCACAGACACACAGGTATATGCTGACAGAGCGGTTCATTCTGCTCTCTTTTCAGACATGGAATATGTAACATAGCTGGCTTCATCTATCTGTTACATTTATGACGGCAGGTGTCCGTCATGTAAGCATTCATTGTGGCTTCATTGAGACATGACTGGACATTTAACGGACTCTCCTAAGCAGCCTTGTGACCCCAAAACTCCAAAAAAAAGAGTTTAGTCCAGTCCTCACATTAAAGTGGTAAAATTCATGCTTATTCAAATGCTTATTCAGTCACAGAACAGCTTTCTAATCAAAATAGACTGGTGCAAAGGAGATTCATTCAGCTATTAACTGTCTTCACCCTGAAGCCTTCCCCTCTGCCGTTTCTCGAGCACCCTGAGTCATGATGTCAAAGATACTTGGTGAAAACTCTTAAGTTAAAGACAGCTCCCTTCTAAAATAGTAATGGTTGTTGTGATTGCTGGGAATTATTTTAGCTTCAAGTATACTTCTGCTGGTATAGAAAAGTAACTTTTTGAGTCTAGACCAACCAATAAGAGCTTTAACTAATGAACCTGGCTAGACCACACAATCTGTATTTCACATCACTGAGGAGAGGCTACTTGAAACTTTAAGAAACCCTTCACTAGATTAGAATGAATACAAATACACTTTTATTTGAACTGCAGACTACTTTATTTTAATTTTGCTGAATCTTACAGCAACAACAGGCAGAGATGGGCAAAAATACATCAAAATGTATTTTGATACAAAATACAAAATACCCCTCAAATAGATGTATCAAAATAAAATACAAAATACTGGTGCCAGAAAATGTAACAAAATACAATACATGTATTTTGTATTTAAAATATAGGAAATACTTTTTTCTGGATTTTCCGTTTTCTCACAATTTGGTATAGCAGAGCGTTCAGGTTTGGGCTATAATGTACACAAAGCTCTGGTGAACCCCACAAAAAGGAAGAACAGTCACAGAATGTCAGTGTAACTAAGCACATCTGTGCTTGTTGATGGTCCTTCTTGAACATCATCTTGCTGAGACATGTTGTCCACCTGGCCGACTGTAGAATGTATGAAATAATAAAACTAAGAATACTTTCATAATATGCCTTTTAAATAAAATAAATAGGATATTTAATGTTCTTTTTAACAAATGGACATCTACTGTCATAGCCTGGCTAACTGAACTATATTATCTGCCAGTAATTGTTATGGCATTATGACATTCACATTGAGAAGATACAGCATAACTTGTAATACAGTGCAAGATTAGATGGTCAGACGTCTCTTGATAAGGTTATCATGAACATACAAGCTCCCAATCTCCCTCTTCCTATAGCTAGTTACTCCACTGATAAGTTAACTTGCTAAACACTGGCTATGCACTAGCCTAGACAGCATGCTACCGTCATTAGCATGTTAGCATCGAGCTTGATATTATAACCATCACCATGTACAGTATATACAATAGGCTATGTAGCCAGACCCAGACAATGGGTCAATTATACATCAAGCTAGTTGACATCTGTCACACTCAGATAAACAATTTAACTTGACAGACAATCTGTTGAACTTGAAGATCTGAAGACTGAACTCATGAACTGTTTTTTGATTCGTGGAGAAAGTATTTTGAGTATCTTAAATACAAAATTACTCCACTCTAAAGTATTTTGTTACAAATTACGTTCGATTTTTATCGGCCCTATCAAATACAAATTACAAAATACTCAAAAGTAATTGAAATACGTATATTTCAAATACAAGTTATAGAAATACTGCCCATCTCTGAGAACAGGTGTGTCAATCAAGATGTTATAAATGCAATCAATACATGATTAATTCAACAGAATGAAACTGTCCTATCTTATATCCTTATTGCTGCTCTGATCACAACCTCCTATGAAGAACAGGGCTGGAAGCAAAAAGTCCCAAAATCTCCAAAATGAGCGACATTTTTAGAGGGTTGATAAGGAAGAGAATTATAGAAGGTAGGTAGAAGTTGTTCTTCAGATGGAAAAGCTCTGTTCAATCTTCCATCACAGTTCAGAGCGACATAGTGTTGCGCAGCACTTGATGAAGTTTGTTACTTCTTTATTTTACCTTTCTTACCACCCTATTGGACATCCTGCATTAGCTCACCGTTGCTAACACAAACAAGTCACGTAGACCTCGTAGACCATCTTCTTGGTCTACGAGGCCTTTTTGCACCTGGAGAAGCAGAGAAGCATTATAAGAGTCATGTTCTTTGACTTATCCAGTGCTTTCAACACCATCCAGCCCTGTCTTCTAAGGGTTAAGCTTCTGGCAATGCAACTGCACCCTGATACTGCATCCCGTATCATGAACTACCTCACTGACTGGCCACAGTATGCCAGAGCGGATGGCAGTGCCTCTGAGGTGGAGATAACACCAGTGTACCTCAAGGAACTGTACTGATACAATTTCTTTTTACTCTATACACCTCAGACTTACGTTTTAACTCTGATTCATGCCACCTTCAAAAAGTTTTCCAACAACTCCTGTCTTTGTTGAATGCATCAACAAAGACAGGAGTAGAGATGACTGATAGAGAGCTTTATCACTTGGTGCAACAACATCATATAACACGAAGCTCAGTATCAGCAAGACCAACAGGCTGGCAGTGGACTACAAAAGGAACAGGAGGCCTCTGTCCCAGTTATCATCCAGGGAGAGGAAGTATAGAGGGTCAAATCAATAAAAAAAATGACACACAAAAGACACAGGGCTCACTGTTCTTCCTGAGGAGACTTCGATACTTCAGTCTGTGCAACAAACTCCTGCAGATCTTCTCTGGTCGCTAGTCCGTGGTAAACCCGTGCTCTGTTCTTTGCTGTGATGCGCTGGGGTGGTGGCATCAAAGGTAGCAAGGCCAGCAGACTCAACAAGCTGGTAAGGAAGGTAACCTCTGGGGTTGCTCTTATTATTATTATTATTATTATTTCCTCCCCTTGCGCTGCTGCAAAATTCTCCCCTCTGGGGATCAGTAAAGGCATATCTTATCTTATCTTTTATACTAAGATATAGCTGATTAAGGGAAATTGAAAGCAGGTGAGTAAGTAGGCTTGGAGGTCAGGTGGTGCAACAGGGTTATTGGAGGGCAGGATGGAGTGGCTGCATCTGGAATCACGAGAGTTAGTAACAGAGCATAGTAACACAACAAATGAATGATCAAGCCACAGTTTCCTCAACAAGCCATATATATGGTCCAGTCCTAATCTGAGCCTCATCCTGCTGCTAGCACTGAGTTTTACTTCTGTAATTGGATCTGATCTTGGGCTGCTGTTCACATTGACTGAAAACAAATTGGGCTAGAGGTGGATTTGAAACACATTTTAGTCAAAAAAGCACTTTTGGATAATTAGCCAAGTAAAAGCCAGTGCGTCCAAAAATGTTTCAATTTAGTGTGTGCAGTTTCAAGTGAAATTTGAAGACACTGTCAAATTAGATTTATTTTTTTCAGCACCGTCTTTTTAGGCTTTGCACAGAATATTGATGGATGAGGCCCATTGTGGAGCCTCCACAGCTCTCGCTCAGATCTAATATTCTAATGGCTAACTGCTCCGGAGCAGTAAAGCTTTCCTCTCACATGTCATGACCGCAGAGTGATCTCTCCCTGCCCTCCAGTCATCTTTTGATTGTTTCTCCATCTTTACAACCTCTGCAGTGAATAGATAGGAATAGGGTTATAGCTGTACTCTTGGGGACTCTCCTCTCTCTCTTTCTGCTCTTCACATTCTTTTTGTCTATCTACAGCTCAACTCTACTGCCAGTCTCTTTGCAACTCGTTCTACTATCTCTCCCCCCCTCTCTCCCCTTCTGTCTTGTGCTCTCTGCTCACCAACCCTTCACTCCTTCTCTTCCCAGTATTCTTCCAGAAGGGAAGTGCCATTCTAATTACTCTAACCCTTTTGTTGTAAACTTCAGCCGCGGCCACTTTGAGGGGGGTCTGTTATCCCTGGATGGAGTAGCTTTCAGGGGCCGTAATGGCTTTTACCACTGTGTGTGTGTGTGTGTGTGTGTGTGTGTGTGTGTGTGTGTCACTGCCACAGATTGATCAGATAGCACACACACAGTATACTTGGCAGAGGCTCTCTGCACAAGGCAGGCACACAGGGAACATTTGGACATGGAGGGGTGGGTGGGTGGATGTTGAATTGAATGAAGAGGAGAAAGGTGGTGGGGGGCAGGGCTGTCTCCCTGCTTATCTGCCCTGCCTGCCTCTCTTTCTCTGTCCCCCAGGGGTGGGTGATGATGGTGTTTGTGACGCTCGATCTGTGTGTGTGTGTGTGTGTGTGTGTGTTCAGGGGTATGATGTGTTGCTCCATGTCAAAAGTCACCTCACCCCCGGGGCCTTCCTCACAGCAAACCCCCTGCGTCCCGCTGGAAGTTTTGTGATTGCGATGGTACGTGGCATTGTTTAAAGTCGACTCTTGGTTTCTCCCTATGTTTGAGAGATAACGACCCCTGGGCCATAAAACCACAGCAAGAAGAAAGAAAACCACCCACAATAACAAAAAAAACTTTGCTTCTCATTTTTCAGGGCTGACTCTAACAAGAGCAGACCCACTGAGAGTTGTGGCTCTTGCCACTTGTCTTTATTGTGTTTTAGGGCTCTGTGAGCGTCCCTCTGACAATCTCTGGGGTTTAGTTCAGAAAGACATCACTGAATCTCTAATACAATCAGCAGAACCACAGCTGGACCACCATGATGGCTAATTGCATCATGGAGTCAGTGATAAAGTCTGGAGTGGCCTGCTCTTCCTTTCTGGGAAGATGAGGCACTTTTTGTGACCTTTTTAACTTTTTTCTCTTCTTTTTTTCCATCTTAATGTTTAATGTTTGGTGAGAAAGAGAGTGATGGGTTTACAGTCAGTATGTAGCTCTGTAAAGACAAAAGGATGATATGTTTTTGGAATATATATTGTCAAAAGATCTGTTAATGTCATCTGTATATATGATCTGTGATCTGGTTAATGTTAAAATTGAGATCTCGGCTATAAATCGATCATGTTGTAAAGTAAACAGTGTTAGTGGGAATAGAAAATGTCTATTCTCACAGGCAATCGAGTCACAAACAGATATAATAAACTTGACTTGTGATTCTAGATTATTACAGCTTTTGCTCTATTGCTTAAGCCAGTGGTTCCCAATGTTTTTGTCTTTAAACAAATCAATGTATACCTGCAACCCCTGGCCAGACGTCATGGTAATAATGTGGAAATGAGCGGTGACTGATTTATTTAAAGCATTTGAAGGGCCTGGAGAGCTGAAAGTATCCATTGTTTCACAAGAAAGAAGCAAAAATGTAAATAAATAAATAATGAATAGTCAGAAAAAATGACATTGTTTTGTTTAGTAAAAAACAAGATTATCAGGTGTTTCAGCAAATATACCCCCCAAAATACTTTTGTCTACGCTTCATATGATTGGATGAAGGACCAAAATCTTAAACAGCATTGTAAACATTATCGACAGCGTTCTATGACCATAATACCTGGCTTAGTCACTTTATTAACCTGAAAGTATGGAGCTAAATCCAGGTCAAGTTTTGTTCATTTGAAAAAAACATTTCAACCTGAAAGTTCAAGTTGTGGTCTTGAACATTGAAAAATACAGCAATGTATTACAAATAAAAATAAGTGAATATTTTTCTGAATCCAACAAAGGAAAAATAGTAATAACAGCGTAGTTGTAGTTGTGATTAGGAAGGGGAAGAGCTTCTCACTGACCATTACAAGGGAATAGTGAGGTAGAGTGTCTTCAGAGACAGCAATTTACATAGCATTTACATAACCCCTCTGACCAGTGTTATATGTTTTATATGTTGTTTTTTTTCCTCCATCTGTCTCCTTCCACAATTTTACAACAGAAATCATTGTAAAGCATTATATTTCTCTCCTTATGCATACGTAACCAATACAACCAAAGTGTGGACAGTATTATAGAGAAGCATATATGTATTCCTATATACTGTACAGTACAGCAAATACAAATGTTTGTTACATGTAGGATTGCTCTACATTTACTATATGTACTGTGTATAAGATATTCTCTATTATGTATGTATGTTGCTATTTACAGAGTGTGTACACATACAGTATGTATGCACATGTGTGCCTTCCATTATAGTAGCTCATCCCTGTTGAATCGTGCGAATCTGCAGCGGGAACCAAAGCCTTCTCCCTTTGGGCAGTATTTATGGTAGCGCATGTAAAGGTATTTTCAGACACAAAAATGGTGCTTTAAATTTCAAATGGGATTTTAAAGTGGGGTTGAAAAGGAGAAGAAGCAAATCTGTGGAGGGTTTCACTCCACTCTCCACCCCTCCTCCTCCTCCTCCTCCTCCTCCATCTCTCCTCTCCCTTTCTCTCTTGTCAACCTTTTCAAAAAGCATCTATATTCTCACACCAGGCTGTAGGGGCATGTTGTCATGTTGCTATGCTACCTGAATGTCAAGCAGAATGTCAGAGTAATGGCAGGGTGTGAATGTACAGTAAAGATGGAGCTTCTTCTGACCAGAGAGCCTGCCAGGAAAAATAATTTGGCAGCAAAGAAACGCCATAATAATTAGACTTTTTATAAGCAACTGGAACCCTAATTATGAAATCTAACTTACTGGATACTCTACTTATGTTGAAAATGAAATACCACTGAGTAGCATTGGGACATTTTACCTATTTTTTTTTTTTGCTTACCGTCTAATCATTTCAATTACGAGAAGTTTACAATTTCAGGAAATTTCAGTGTGCGAGGTCTGCATTCACTCATTTGACTTTTTCTTCCTTTGATAATGTGACTGACAGGATGTAACCATGGGAGATGTTGGTTCATTATCTTTGATACAAGGAGCCCACATCTTGGTGTCTGAATTTAACAAACGTAGTTTAACACATTTAGGAGTAGTGATATTAATAGTAGTAGTAGTATAAAGAAGTAAAAAGTATGTGCAGAGAGTAGATTGTGGTGGATGAATGGGTCAAACTCAGGGCTGTTACAGCAGACTGGCATTTGAGATCTGTGAGAAGACTATTTCTACCGTTAGCTAACTTGTTTTTTTCAGTTTTCACTTGCAGTATGTTTAGGTTTATGCAACACTCCACTCAAGAGTTGCCTCGAAGCGTGTGATGGGCTTTCCTATCCTGTGACAAAAGGGTGTGGGTGAAGCATTAAGCTGCTACATTTGACTCATTTAGCGGCTGGCTTGTCAGCTAGCTAGCTTGCTAATTCCACCTTTGCTTACACACACTGGTTACAGAAATGGTGGCCTACAGCACTGCTGAGGTGAAGGGACGATGGGATGCGCTAGCTTGCTAATTATTGTTTCATTGTGTACTGATTAACAGTAAATTCATAAAATTCAGTGTCACCAGTCACCAAAACAGGAAAAGAAAATGTTATTTCTTTAAACTAATTGAATTACACATAAATGGTGTGCCTACTGTGATTGGTTCGAATTGGACCAGAAATGTCCAAACCACTTTATAATATTCTGCTACCTTTATGTATGTAAAGGGAACAACAAATTAGAAACACTTCTATAGTATATACCTATATGAAATGTACACATTTGTGAAAATTTTAACTGAACATTATAAAAATGACAAAGGTCCCAAGGCTGGAGTCGAACTCATGTTATTGTGGTCACATGTCATGCACTGCAGCCACTCAGCTACCAAGGTGCCCTCATCATAATCTCAAAAATTGCATAGCTTTAGGAAATAAAGAGGCCACTGAGTGTATTAAAATTTGAAGTATTCAGTAGTGGTTTCATTTCAAAATGAAGTATTCACTCGCTCATAAAATTATTATAGTATTTTCTTCTGCTTCCATACAAAGAGCAGCATGAAGAGTTGGAGGTACTGCTGCTGCTCTGCTTAAAAAGACTAAATATTGCTTCAAAGGTGTGCGGTGCTAAGAATAGTGGTTAAATGTTGAAATTACAATCAAGCTTTCCATCAAATACCTTCGAGATAATTTAATGGTGATGGTGCTCATTATGGTGACATTAATGCTGACGATTATCATCATAGCTGGCTTAGATTTGATTCTCTTTAAGTACAGTGAGCTCCTCGCCATACAAACCTACACAGTCCTTTAACTTTACCCACATTTTATTTGGATTAATTGAAAAATTACCATAACCTGCGGCTATTACTGTTATTACAGTTTGGTGAAATTGCCCTCATAGCGGGTTGGGGATGGAAGCCGCTTCTTTCACCCCTCAACTCCCCCACCTCCTCCCTCAGCCTCCGTCCCGGCCCAGGCAGGGCACAGCAGAAGTAGATAACAGAGATGTAAGATGTAGAAATGTAGTACAGTGCACGAACGAGATGACAAGATGGCTTGAAAGGTTTACCAGTGGAGGTGGGGAGGGGTGGGATGATGGAGAGAAGGATTCACAGTTAAAATGACAGAGCAGGAGATGGAGGAGATATTGGTGGGGGGGTTGGGCTGTGGAGTCAGTGATGGAGTGGTGAGATGAGATGGCTGCTGTTGATTTCTGTGGACGTCTGGAGCGCCGCTGGTCGCCAGTATTTGTGAAGGAGAGAGGAGAAAAGCTGTTGGATCACATGTCATATGGCGAATATAGACACATTTATAGAAAGACTGATTTATAAAGACACTTGACGGCGTTGTGGTGTTGATGGCCTCCTGTGTCACACGTACCTGGAGAATTGGATCATCATGATGAACTGCACTGGAGGAGTCTCCTCAATCCCCAAAGCGAAGTGTAGAAACCTGCAACATGTATTCATGACACTATTTTTTACACCCATGCTTCATGGAGTTACATAAGCACATACAGTACGACGCACCACTATAGGCCCCTGCAGCTGCTAGAGGAATGGACTAAAAACTGATTCTGTGTATGTCTGTAGTATCTCCCTATCATCCCAGACTAATTATCAACTCCTATTTCACTTCATGGACAAAATTAGAAACTTGTTTTTCGATCTCGGCCATCACAGTGATGTGTTCTTTTTTTTGTGCGGATGTGTTTTTCTGTGACATCAAGGCTCACAATCTCATTTTCTGCTCTGAATTACTGTCTAATGAATGTAAGGTTTTGGATTTGGAGAGAGGCAGACTAGCTAATGGGTTTGTTAGTTTGTTGAGTAGCATGCCACACTCATTATTGCTTTCAGTGCTGTGATTAACTTGATTTGCAGGGCAAATCCATCCGAGAGAAGATGATGTGCTCACATATATAAATGCACGCATGCCCGTAATGTAATAATCCGATTTAATAAGTTATTAATATAGTTTGGTGCTCAGTTGGAAATAGAAAAGTGGACGGCTGAAAACACTATGGCAACTGATGATCGTGTTGTGATTGATTTAATTTAATTTAGTAAGGGAACATGATGTTACAACAGTGACTAACAAGATAAGAAAGTCACTTAGGGGCACCTCTGGTTAAAAAAAAGAGTTATATCACTGCCGCGCTCCTCCCTTTTAAAAGCCCACATACAATTTCTCATTATTTTTTAAAGATTATTTTTATGGTATTTCTGCTTTACTAGCCTGGTTATAAAAGAGCAGAAGAGAAGGCAGGAATGATATTCGCGAGGGAAAAAAACGCAGAATTCTAGCTTGAATATATCCTACTGGGCCTCAAGGACATTGCATTTTGCATCATTATTCTAGGACACCTTTTTTTTTTTTTTTTTTTAAAGTGAGAATGTCGTATAACAAAAGCTCTCGAAAGTCCTATAAAGCATGCAATGACAACAAATCTATTCCGGGATGGTGCTTTCGGGGTGATGAAAAAGATCTGAAATGAGTAAGATGCGAGTAAAAGAGAGGATGAAGTCACTCAAGAATGTTGTGCCGAGAAGAAGATGGCACAATGTGACAGTCACGTGTTAGTCAGTGCTTTGTTTGGGAAGACAGTGATGCTACTGTAACCGTCACACTGTCAGTGACCACGATGGAGGCAGCTTTAACAATGACAGTTAGCTGCCGAGATGAAACGATGATGTGGGTTTTCACTCGTCTCTTTCATCTTCAGCTATGTGTCTGAGGGAGGTCCCTAAACGTCTTCTTAATGGTGTCACACCGTGGCGATTATCAAGCGTCCCCGCTTCTTCGTCAAGCCCGAGGCTGTCACCAGAAATGTCAGATGCGTCCCGTGTTACTAGTCATCAAGAGAGTTACGGCAGAGAGGACAGCTGTACAGTGCTGTCTTTAAGGTTAGCCATCTGGACAAAGACCAAGTCACTCTGCCTGCCCATGCCTTGATGTGTGTGTGTGTGTGTGTGTGTGTGTGTGTGTGTGTGTGTGTGTGT
>NW_022280653.1:18094-22350 GCF_004355925.1 Anarrhichthys ocellatus | reverse complement strand
CTTGCCCGAAACAAATTTGCGATGAAAATGGGAAAAAATGATCATCATGGGCCTGCTAGAGAAACACAAGGTGAAAGTGACATTATCCTCCCCGCCCTGGACCCCCACCCTCCTCCTTTCAGCCATCTAGGCTGGCGCCAGTGGGGACGCCTGTGCCACAAATCATTTGTATACTCTCATTTCTGCAAGCGGCCCGTGATGTTGCTTACTGCTTAGCGAGCAGATGACTTTCAGAAAGAGGAGTGAATTGGGAGGAGGGGGGGGGGGCAATTTGCCAGCGTGCAAGTACGTTTGTGGGAGTTGGATCTGAAATTGAGAGGGAAATTGTGCGTGCCATATGTCAAGTTCTGCAAAGGAGGTTTTCATTGTGCACCTATATTGTGTGTGTGTGTGTGTGTGTGTGTGTGTGTGTGTGTGTGTGTACGTGTGTACATGCATATGTGTGTTTGTGTGTCTTGTGTTTCAGAATGAAGCATCTGGGTTGTTTATTGAATCACCTTCGCCATTGTCTGCATTCCCTGCTATTATCACTGAAAGAGCTGCAGCACCCCCCCCCCCTTAACAACAAGGAAATGGGAAATGTGGCTCACATATTGTCTGTAGCTAGTGTTTGGTCATCTTTGTCTCTCTCACATGTGCACACACACACACACACACACACCCTTCCCCCACCCCTGCCCAGTGTGAGACATCATGATTCTTCTGGTACACTGAATACATTCTCCATGCAGTCTGAGCATTTGTCCGTGCAGGCAAACATATGACATTACCAGGAAAGGAGTATTATTTCACCTCCAGCACAAACACACACACACACACACACACATACACACACACACACACACACACACACACACACACACACACACATACCTGAATCCCCAGGTTTATAAAACAACCATACACAACCATACATTAAGTGCATGCATGCACGCACAGATGCACGTTCACCTTCATGTGCACACAAACACTTTCCATGCTTGTGTGCCTCCACACCCCCTACACTCACAAACACACACACAGACAGATATCCTGACATGAACACATAAATATGCGCATACGCGCTCATACACACAAACATCACCTTCCTGCATACAAACATAAACAGTCTTATTCTCTCTCTCACCCCAGCACAACCATCCACCCACAACATACACACACACACACACACACACCCACACCCAGGTTCATGTGGAGTAAATATAGAGCGGAGACACTGTGGCACAGTGACCTGCAGAGGAACCCACACACTCCGCCTGCTAGTTCCACAGGGCCCCGTGCTTTCAGGAAAGCCATGCAGTATTTATGGCTCAGTCACAGGGATCCACGAGGCAGGATGGTAGACGCAGCAAACACATTGGAAGTGCGCTGCAAGCGGCTCAGCAGGGCTCTGTTGGTATTACACAATATGAATCGTAGGTAGGTCCGCTGTGGGTTCTTGTGTTTGCTGCGTGATCTGTGAAGCGGAACAGCTTCCTTTCCCAAAGTGTGTTTCACTTTCATATTTGAGAATTCTGATTCTGTTTTTGTATGGATGTGTCTTAATGCACTGTTACACGTGTGCACGTGTCTGTGTGACTGCCCATTTCATGCGTATGTGTGGTTTGGTGTTTCATGTGGTTGTATGTGTCCTCTTTACGCTCCACGGCCTGCTTTGAGAAATAGGTCCATTCCTCATTATTACCCCAAAGGCTGTCTGAGTGGGGACTGTCTCAAACATACACATACATACTCGTACACACACACTTACAGAGGGAGCTCCCTGTGACCCACATTCATCAGATCCAACCCTGTGGGGCCTCCAGGGAGCTTCAGGGGTGTCGTGCCCCCGGCATGGTGCACCGTGACAGGGATTCAAAGATATGCAGCCCCTGAACCCTGGTGCTTCTGTCCAGAGGAACATGCTCAGTTTGAACTCTGAACGGACTCTTAAAGGATAGGTTCACAGTTTTAAAGCCAATCGTAATACAATACTTGCATACCCAAATGTACATGGAAACTGTTTTTGGTTGTTGCCATTGTTCCATAGAGTATAAACGGAGCCGTTTATACTCTATGTGCTGTGTGCTGCATTATTGTCTGAAACGCCAGAGGGCGTACATACAAAATGAACTGTGAAGAATGAAAAGACAGTGAGTGTAAGCCATAGATATGCCCATAGACTGTAGGTGAAACCGGCAAAATTACATAAACCAACCTCCACAATGCCGAGGAGGATTGTGATTATCTGTTAACTCATAGTTCATATTCATGGACTACTTTATTGCTTTTGTACAAGCTCTGTAAAGAAACATGTTAAGTATTACATGTATTATAAAGAAGCGTAGGTTGAATATCCTGTAAACAATTTGATTTGGCACGTGATCGCACGCAAGTAACACAAATTCAGAGATGCTCGACCAAGTGCCGCGACCACTCCCACTGGCTGTGATTACATCATTTTCTGGCACTTGCAGGCGTATTCGTTTCAAGCAGTAGCATGCTAACATTAGCAATGAACAGTACAGCTGAGGCTGATGAAAATAGTTCATTTCGCAGGTATCTGGTCATAAATCACTGTGCTACATAGAAAATTTTGACCTGATTATGGCTCTAATTGAAAGGTCAGGGGATCACTAAAGTTATTACAATTCCCCCCAAAAGCAGGCGTGAATATGTGTACCAAATTCATGACAATCCATCCAATAGTTCCTGAGACATTTCAATACCACAATACCACAAATAATAGAAAATAAAAAAACAGACAACAGCACAGTAAGAAAAAAAGAGACTCGAGTCTAATCTTCCTGTTCAGCTCCAGAACAGTTTCCTTGCTAAACCAGCATTATAAAACTCAACTGTTTGAGTCTGTCCCTACTTTCTTTCTCCCTTCATCATCCATCTGAAAAAGACAGCCATTTTAATAGTTAAACCTCTGCAAGTGTAAGTTGAAAGTTAATAGTGGATCACAGTTTCAGTTGGAGTTCAAAGTTTTGGTGGTTAAATGCAATCTAAGTTGAGAGTAAAAACTAAGCTGATGTTTTATGAGAAGTTTGAATTGAATCTTTCTTAATTTTATGATAGCTTTAAAATGTGCAACATGATTAAAGTTAAACTATTTAATTCAAGTTAAACCATGATTTAATCTGGTTTAAATACGAATCCTAGTTGGTGTACCCAGCCTATATGATTCATCCTCTAGGGACCATGAATATATCTACTAAATGTTATGAATATATGAGCGAGTTACTGTCTGTCTTTGCATTTAAACTCAAGCAATTTACTTTACTGAAATCGTGCGAGGATAAAGACTTTAAGGTTATTTGAGGGATTACATATTTTTCTCAGCTGCATTAGATAGTTTACGGCGAGGAGAGTTTGGGTGTATGATATGAACAAAACAAACTTATTTTCCTAACGTGCCAGCAATGCCCTACTGACTGCACTGAGGCCCACAGCTCTCCAAAGCCCAGTCAGCAAAATGCAGAAGCCTTTCTTCAACAAATATAAATCACTGAAGCATTACGAGAGCAGTAGTCATTGAAATGCAGTTTTATGATAAGGAATTTTCAGTTTTTCATAGATGATAGATAATGGGTGTGTTTGTACTAGCAGTCTTCTATTTGTGAAATGCTGTTTCTGGGGAAAAAAGCGTTGTTTTCCGAACTTCCCCAAAGTCTCAGTCAAAAGATAAAATTTGTTTATGTCCTCATTGTGGATGTGAAACGCGTCTCTCACCAGCACACAGTGTTTTAACTGCCGCTTTGTATGAGCTCAGGTGTCACACAAAGTTGTCTTGTTTTGCAACAGAGCTCTACTTGTGACGAACTGCAAACTTTTCAACCAAGTTGGAGAATAGGCACTTTGATACTTGAATCTTTAGTTTGCTGCCTCCTTTCTCAGACCAGGTGGGCGCCATTGAGAGGGAAATCTCCTCTTGGAGGCTGTAAGTTTGGGGTTGTAACTCATGAACGGGATGACTTTGAAAACACACAGGCTGCCGAGTGAGTGAGTTTTGTAGACACTGAGCTCCTTTGCGGTTGCGTTCTTAAGCCCTCATGAATAATTCGACTGCACCGCTTGTCACTGTCGTTGTTGTTGTTGTTGTTGTCGGCTTTGGTGTCACTCCTGTCTGAGTGAGACTGAGGAGACAGAGGACTCTTTACACTTCAGTCTCCTCTGCACTTCCTCTTTCATTCACAGGGAGAGGAAGCAGCGGGGCTGTGTGTCTGTATGAGAGAGAGAGAGAGAGAGAGAGAGAGAGAGAGAGAGAGAGA
>NW_022280653.1:0-17994 GCF_004355925.1 Anarrhichthys ocellatus | reverse complement strand
AGAGAGAGAGAGAGAGAGAGAGAGAAAGAGAGAGAGAGAGAGAGAGAGAGAGAGAGAGAGAGAGAGAGAGAGAGAGAGAGAGAGAGAGAGAGACTGCCTGAATGGCCTGTTTGTGCCCCAGTATTGGTTTGAGAAGGAGCCACGGAGGTCCTAAGTGAAGAAAAACATGCTTTCTTGTTTTTCTTCCTGCATGTGTTGATATTTCAGCAGTTTTACTTTCACTTTCTACTACAACTGTCATCTCTGAATAAGAGGAACAAATAAAGGAGAAAAGGGTGTTGATGAGAGGAGACGTTTCAATACCACTTTTTTATTCTTGATTCCGATGTATATACCAGTGTGTTAAAAACAAATATATACAGACTTTTTCCACCACCATCCCAGAACCGTCACAAAAACGAATTCCAACCGTCCGGAAGTCCAAAATGTTATTCTTTTACTGTTTTTGTCATGTATAGTGGTTATTTGCATCAAAACAAACAATTCAAATGATTAGAAGATAAATTGTATTCTTGATTGTATTTTTACTCACATTTTTGCTTTGTTAAAACTTAATTGAACAAGATTACATTTGAACATATGATAATTTATGATTTACCGTTGACAGAGCTTTAACGCATCATAATGTAACTCAATGCAACCTCCATCAATGTTAGCTGTTAGCCCTGTGGTTAGCTCCGCCAGGCAAGACTATGCTGCCCACTGGCTACTAACAGCTAACGTTAACTAGCTCTCCTCCTGCTGATTTCAACACGGATTAGTTGTTAACAATGTAGCATTATCAGGGAAAAATAGGATGCACAAGAGTGTTTAACCACAGGTGTGTAGTACTAGTCTGCATACGTGCAGTAGGCCAATCAGGAAGGATGTACGGATCAGGTAGTGATTGACAGGTGTTGTTGTTCTACGGTAGCGTAAATGATCTGATGAATGATCTGATAACGTTATATCAGATCGGTGCATAAACTCGTACTGGCCGACACCCGATCAAACGTTTTCGGCTGTGTCGGAGGCTACAACTCTATTGGTAAGAACAGCAATCATGTGTTGTCGAGATGAAGATCGAAATGGAAACAGGAGGTAAGTTATATCAGTTATGGAGGCCTGGCAAGAAATAGACCCCCTCTTTAAGCCACTGTAACATTTTCAAGTTAAGCTGTCCATCATTGTCAATGGACACGCATTGAAAGAAGTAGTAAGCAACTTCAGTGCAGGGCTGTTTATGTTCATTTATGTTATTAAATGACTCCGAAATACTTTTTGGAATTTGATTAACAGATGTTATATTGGTTAGAAATGATTATTTTCTGTCTTTCTCTAGTCCACGTGGCTACAGCAGGTGTTATTGTTGGTGCAGGAGGTATAGGACCTTCAATCAATTCTACAGATTAGTCTCTGAACAATAAAAACTTAACGGATCTTACAAAGTGCTTTTGTGTTTTTAAATTTACATTTATCCTTACGACATTGTTAATATATTGCTGCTCTTTTTGACTACGGCTGTTTATTGATAGTGCATCATGCTGCCATAGGTGTTGATGTTTCATCTCTATTAGGGTCTAATTATATTTCGGGTCTCTTTGGAATGTGCATCAGGTGCTGGTAGGTTTTCCACCCGTCTGTTTTGTATCGGGTCCCATATTTTGGACGACCTCGACTACAAAGCACATGCTTTTTCATAAATTTGCAATTCTAAAAAAATGGCATAGCTGTTCCATTATGGGTTAGACTAGTCTGTATAATTTATTGCCCTAAAAAAGTAAATTTGATCCATTTAGAGTTACATCTATACTACAATACTACTTCCCAAATACAAGCAGCTATGATAATACATATGTTACAATGTAGTGACTGTGGGTTGTCTCATCATGCAGTGCAGTATAATGTGGCTGCAGTCAGAGGCAACCCCCCCAATACACACACACACACACACACACACACTCACACTTCAATAAGCACTCCTCTGAAATAAAGTGAACACTATGCAGGACAAAATAAATGAGTGTAGAGAGGAGGGTGATGGAAGGTGTGTGTGTGTGGGATGGAGGGGGGGGCGCTCTATTTGCATGCAAATAGCCAAATGCACCAGTCTTCCGCTGCAAGGATGACAAAGAGCATTGTGGGATTGCCTGGGCTTTTTTGTCACCCATCAGTGCAGAGGAGGAGAGGACGGTGGTCAGCATGGTCAACAGAAACAACATGAGAGAGAGGATGGACAGAGAGAGGAAGAAGAGAGAGAGAGAGAGAGAGTGTTTGCAAATCTTCAACACAAAAGATCAAGGACAAAGGATAGACAGTGAGCTTCCAGGCCTCACTCTCTCCCTCAATCGCTCTTCCACTCCATGTCTTCCCACCATCCCGTCTCTATCTTCCCCATCTTTCTGTGCACTTTGCCTTCCATCCAACGCGATTTCCCATAACTCTGTTTTACATCCCCCCTCCTTCTCCCCTTTTCTTTTTCTGTCTCTTCGATTTCCCTGGTGGACTCTTACAGTAAACTGCCTGCGTAATTTAAATGCGATGCCTTCCTTTGCAAATGGATGGTGTGCAGGACATGAGGAGAGAGCAGAGAAAGGAGAGGGGAAGCAATGAATCCCATTATCACATATGGAGAAGGCTTAGAGCAGGCTTAGAGCATAGACAATAAACCAACTTGGATCGTGTTGTCAAACCTACAGAAACATTTTGAGGGTCTTATATGGATTTTAAAAAGTTTGTTTATTCATTCTTGTGTGTTGCATGCATTTGTTTTCATGCTCATTTGTGTAAGACCTGTCTCACTGCGTTTATCATTTGAAGTCCCAGTGAAACGGAAGTTGGAGCCTCACAGGGTAATGGAATATTTGAGTGGTGTCCAGTTACGAGAGAGATTGAAATCAAATCCTTCACATTTGGTTGGGCCGCTAAAAGGTGGGCGGGCTTAGAGTGTAGCTTGATACAGAGCTATGGCTTTACACACCTCCCTTGTTGCTAAAAGTTTTAGATGGATCGATGTCGTATTACTGGTTGAAATAGTTAGCTTACGTAAACACACATCGTTTGTTTTTACAGGAAGAAAAGGTGATTGGATTTTGATATGAAAATAAGAATTGGTAGATTTTTGCATATATTGTTAGAAAGCTTCACAATATGACCAGTGATGTGATCTTAAAGGATTAAAAAGGCTTTTTTCTTTTCATCTAAACTTTAGATTTGTGTGTATGTGTGTTCATCCAGGCTTGAGGTTCTCATCGTGACTAATGCACTACCTTGGTTTCCTTTCTAAACTGATCCCATGTCTCAAGAGTCTTCTTATGCACATGCACATACACACTCATGAAATAAAGGTGTTTATATCTTGCACTGCACCTGGAGTCTTGCGATGTCTGGATCACATATCACACGAAAATCCATCTAGTCAGGATTCAAGCAGTGGCGGGCCTTGCATTTATACCTGGGCCTTCACTGCTGTCCTGCAGCTGAATAATGTCATTATGACGCCACAGCTACGGTTATTATTTGTTTCGTGTAAAAATGAAGCTCAACACCTATAAATACACTAACTGCAGAGTGCAGATACATGAATACGCCGAGAGTCTGTCTCCTCTCTTCTCTGACTGCAGCTGGGACTGCAGCGCGAGGCTGCTGTGAGAGAGACCACCTGTGAGTGCTTTGGGGCTGCTCACGGCAGCACCTGCTGCTCGTTCACGACAGTGCAGAACGTACGTGCTTTCACGTAGGAGTCAAAACACCAAAAAAGTCTCCAACAACACCAGAAAAAGTCGCTAGATTTGTCGCTAGTAGCTTTTGACAAAAAAAGTCGGCAAGAGGGTTACGTCCAATGTCCCCAGGGCAACATTGGACGTAACAATAGTTCCTATCACATATAAAACCAAAGAAAAATCCATCTTCATAAAAACAAGTTGTACAAATAATAATATATAAACAAGCATATTAAAGCTACTGCAGATGTAAAAACAAAAGCAGTTCACTCTTCTTACCTAGAGACACAGAGGTGAAATCTGATTGGATAAAAGCTCTACTTAAAACAAGCTACACTGGAAGCAGAGCAACTGAGGAAGACAGTAGCTGTGCAATGAGAAGATAAGCTAATGGGAAAAAATTATAATACATCTAGTGTATTTATGAAAAACTATTAAATTATAAAATAGCTATAACTTTGTGATTCTGTCTAGGCCAGCAGAGAAGGCTTAGCTGACCCTGACAGCCCACCACTGGATTCAAGTAATGTGTTTGTGTCCCGTAAGTCAGAGCAAGGACCAATCAGAGTCCTGTGAGGAGCTACTAGAGGCGTGGCTTATGTGTGTGTGACAACACGGAGAGGAGAGTTTGTTCTAAACAATGGCGGCTCTTAAAGAGGTTAGCGTAGATGCAGCATCAGTGCAGAGCATCAGTTCTATCAGGACTGGAGAGCATTTCTTCATTGAAGGAAGAACAAAGAACGACACTGAAGACTTTTCTCGATCAAAAATATGTCTTTGTTCTTCTCCCAAATCTAGTTTGATTGACAGATGGTTCATCCAATCACCTGCCGTGTATTTTTTTTAAAAAGTGCTTGCCCTTTTCCAAACAGTTTCCAGTGGCAGCGTCTCAGATGGTTCCGTGTAACGAACCATCTGGCGGGTTGGGTTACGTGTTTAGAAGATGAATGAACAAATCCTCCTACTGAACTGACTACACTGAATCACCATTGTTACTGAACAACAGATTGAACGTACTACTGACCTGAGGACGGCCAGAATGTTACAGTTGGTATGAGAGATGAGATAGCTTACTGTTGTGCGTACTGAACTGCATTGAAATGGTGATGACATTGACACTGTGTGCACAGGAGGCGAGAGCAGCACCCAGCAGCAGCTTCAGTGCTCCGTCAGGCCCATTAGTGAGTTGTAGGTCACCCGTGTTTTGGCAGCACTCAGAGCTCAATACACAACCACTGTAGTTCTACTTCTAAAACAGAAGAAAATAGACTGAAACTTAGAAATAAGCCACAAACTGCATTAACGAGTGGGAAATGAGAGCTGCTACTCTGCATGTGTAACAGCTAGATTGAGTGAAACGGAAGCGTATTTGTTCCATGAGATGTGAAGACATGCTGTATCTGTTGTGCACACTGAAGTGCTGTAATTGCATTTCCGCAGGTTAGAAAAAAAGTGAAAGAAATACATAGTCAGTGAATCTTTAAACTGAACTGAACAAAAGGATGTGCTAAACAGCGCTACATTTTAAAGCATTCACTTCCTGCTTACATGTGGAAGTACATTCCAAAAGTGATGCATACAGTGACTGTGCATACTGAAGTGTAGTATGCACAGTTAGTGAACTACAGTACATAGTCAGTGATTATGAATCTTTGAACTGAAATGAACAAAACGATTAGTAATTTACACTGTACGAAATACGTACTGTTAATCGGGGGGTCTAAGGCTTATATCGTTAATAATAAGGCCCTCACACAACTACACAACCCAACTGCAACAGAATCCACACAGCACACTCACCTCTCTTTAACCAGACACGCATGCACACGTGTGACCCCGACACACACACCTCAGCTCGGCTTCTTCTCGTTGCTGTCCTGGTATCTAAGAAGAGGAGAGATAACGTCCTGCTTTAATCCAGGTTATCACCAAAGGTTCTGGATCAAATTTGTTCAAAGGTGGTCCGTTTAGTTCCACAAACAGACGTGAAGAGAGGCTCGCTTTGAGCAACCTGTCTCTGGCTGGCTGTGTCATTTACGGCAGAAAATCTTTGCTCACACACACAATTCATATTAGTGAATAAGTGTTTTGCAGTTTGAATAATGAAAACTGCTGGGCATAAGTAAGCTTTTTATAGACATGTTTAGTGACAATTTTAAGTGACAAATAATTGTCTTATAATTTTAGAGACCCCGCTGAAATTTTGCAGTTGAGCCTTTCAGGGGGTCTGAAGTGTCAATCAAGGGGTCCGTATATATTACACATTGAACTTACACCACTGATTTGAACAGAAGTAAATCTGTTTACATAAGTTTGTAAGTATAAGTACTATTGTAGCTGCCTTTGTTTGAAGAGTCAAGTCTATGGAGCTAAATCCAATCATTTGAAAAAAAAATGTGAACCTGAAAGTTGTGGTCTTGAACATTGAAATTGAAAAATACAGCAATGTATTCAAAATAAAAATAAGGGAATGAAAAGTTTTTTTGGGTTGAATATAATTTTGATTCAGTTCTGGAATTTTTTTGAATACATTTTTTTTTCATTCTTCACTTTCATATATATTTTGAATATTTGAAGTATCATATTTTTCAGTGTCAGATTTTATATTTTCAGATTCAAATCTTATTTTTTTCGGTTTCAAATCTTTTTTTCACTTTCAGATCGTTTTTTTTTTTTCCAGTTCAGACTTTTGACCCTGATCTAGCGTGGGGGGCGTGGCATCAACTGAGAGGGGCGTGTCATCATGAGTGACAGCATAACAAAGAAGGCTGGGGACTTCCTCAACCACGTTGCCTTCAGGTAACATAGGCACCATGAGAATTATGATTATGAACACTTTCTATACACCATATTCACGTGAATGCAGTGGGGGGAAAACTGTGAGCGCCAGCTATCCTGAAGGAAACTTCAGAGGAACCAGCTACTGGTTCCATTAGTCTTTCGCCCCTATAACCAGGTCGGGCGACCGATTTGCACGTCAGGACCGTTACGGGCCTCCACCAGAGTTTCCTCTGGCTTCGCCCTGCCCGGGCGTAGTTCACCATCTTTCGGGTCCTATCGCACAAACTCACACTCCACCTCCCCGACGGAGCCGGGCTCCCACCTCAGCTGCCGCGCTGGCCCTCACTTCATTCACTTACTTTTATTCTGAATACATTGCTGTATATTTCAATGTTCAAGACCACAACTTGAACTTTCAGGTTCAAATTTTTTTTTTCAAATGATCAAAACTTTTGACCTGGATTTAGCTCCACACAAGTCTTGCTATCACCAGTAGTCCACAGCATGATTTACTGTTGCTCCTCTTGGCCTTAAAGACATTATTAATGAGACTGTGTGTGTGTGGGTGTGTTGGAGTCAGCGACCCCTCTCCCATTATTGATCTGGACTCCCTATCTTGTTTCACTGCATCTGTTTCCCTTTGGATCTGTTTTCTCTTTGACGTAAATGATGCCAGTCAATAGCACACACCGAGCAAATGAAGAGGACTTTGCCATTTACTGTAAATAACTGGATTTTTTCTCTCTCTGAAGTGCATTAACTGCTCTTGCATCAATCCTTTGTTGTTTTGATAATTTCACTCTAGGTTTTCCCTCCCTGTTATCACTGCATTGTGTTAGTGCAGGATCATTCATTTTCTTCTCAAAATGGGATTTTCTCCCTCAAGGACTAATTAGCCTCGTTGCAACCGCAGGGCCAAACAGGCATAGCCAGGGTTTACTCATTATTTATGCCACAAACTTTTCCTTCAAGACAATGATTCTGCCATGCCGTATCTTTTTGCCAGAGGAGATGATTTATCAGTTGGTTTCAAATGAGTTAACTCTTATTCTGTACTAGTGCAGGTGTAAATAAACAACAACTTCAACCTGTGAGGAAAAAAACACCGGCCAAGATGCTTTCAAGGCTGTCTAGACTTGCATTAAAGGCCAGAGATACTCGTAGACATGAATCCTGATGTAGTAGCTGATTGGTGATTTCCACAGACACACAGGTATATGCTGACAGAGCGGTTCATTCTGCTCTCTTTTCAGACATGGAATATGTAACATAGCTGGCTTCATCTATCTGTTACATTTATGACGGCAGGTGTCCGTCATGTAAGCATTCATTGTGGCTTCATTGAGACATGACTGGACATTTAACGGACTCTCCTAAGCAGCCTTGTGACCCCAAAACTCCAAAAAAAAGAGTTTAGTCCAGTCCTCACATTAAAGTGGTAAAATTCATGCTTATTCAAATGCTTATTCAGTCACAGAACAGCTTTCTAATCAAAATAGACTGGTGCAAAGGAGATTCATTCAGCTATTAACTGTCTTCACCCTGAAGCCTTCCCCTCTGCCGTTTCTCGAGCACCCTGAGTCATGATGTCAAAGATACTTGGTGAAAACTCTTAAGTTAAAGACAGCTCCCTTCTAAAATAGTAATGGTTGTTGTGATTGCTGGGAATTATTTTAGCTTCAAGTATAC
This sequence comes from Anarrhichthys ocellatus, assembly GCF_004355925.1. Taxonomy (NCBI): domain Eukaryota; kingdom Metazoa; phylum Chordata; class Actinopteri; order Perciformes; family Anarhichadidae; genus Anarrhichthys; species Anarrhichthys ocellatus. The sequence continues at coordinate 9,823 of NW_022280653.1, read as the reverse complement.
TTCTGCTGGTATAGAAAAGTAACTTTTTGAGTCTAGACCAACCAATAAGAGCTTTAACTAATGAACCTGGCTAGACCACACAATCTGTATTTCACATCACTGAGGAGAGGCTACTTGAAACTTTAAGAAACCCTTCACTAGATTAGAATGAATACAAATACACTTTTATTTGAACTGCAGACTACTTTATTTTAATTTTGCTGAATCTTACAGCAACAACAGGCAGAGATGGGCAAAAATACATCAAAATGTATTTTGATACAAAATACAAAATACCCCTCAAATAGATGTATCAAAATAAAATACAAAATACTGGTGCCAGAAAATGTAACAAAATACAATACATGTATTTTGTATTTAAAATATAGGAAATACTTTTTTCTGGATTTTCCGTTTTCTCACAATTTGGTATAGCAGAGCGTTCAGGTTTGGGCTATAATGTACACAAAGCTCTGGTGAACCCCACAAAAAGGAAGAACAGTCACAGAATGTCAGTGTAACTAAGCACATCTGTGCTTGTTGATGGTCCTTCTTGAACATCATCTTGCTGAGACATGTTGTCCACCTGGCCGACTGTAGAATGTATGAAATAATAAAACTAAGAATACTTTCATAATATGCCTTTTAAATAAAATAAATAGGATATTTAATGTTCTTTTTAACAAATGGACATCTACTGTCATAGCCTGGCTAACTGAACTATATTATCTGCCAGTAATTGTTATGGCATTATGACATTCACATTGAGAAGATACAGCATAACTTGTAATACAGTGCAAGATTAGATGGTCAGACGTCTCTTGATAAGGTTATCATGAACATACAAGCTCCCAATCTCCCTCTTCCTATAGCTAGTTACTCCACTGATAAGTTAACTTGCTAAACACTGGCTATGCACTAGCCTAGACAGCATGCTACCGTCATTAGCATGTTAGCATCGAGCTTGATATTATAACCATCACCATGTACAGTATATACAATAGGCTATGTAGCCAGACCCAGACAATGGGTCAATTATACATCAAGCTAGTTGACATCTGTCACACTCAGATAAACAATTTAACTTGACAGACAATCTGTTGAACTTGAAGATCTGAAGACTGAACTCATGAACTGTTTTTTGATTCGTGGAGAAAGTATTTTGAGTATCTTAAATACAAAATTACTCCACTCTAAAGTATTTTGTTACAAATTACGTTCGATTTTTATCGGCCCTATCAAATACAAATTACAAAATACTCAAAAGTAATTGAAATACGTATATTTCAAATACAAGTTATAGAAATACTGCCCATCTCTGAGAACAGGTGTGTCAATCAAGATGTTATAAATGCAATCAATACATGATTAATTCAACAGAATGAAACTGTCCTATCTTATATCCTTATTGCTGCTCTGATCACAACCTCCTATGAAGAACAGGGCTGGAAGCAAAAAGTCCCAAAATCTCCAAAATGAGCGACATTTTTAGAGGGTTGATAAGGAAGAGAATTATAGAAGGTAGGTAGAAGTTGTTCTTCAGATGGAAAAGCTCTGTTCAATCTTCCATCACAGTTCAGAGCGACATAGTGTTGCGCAGCACTTGATGAAGTTTGTTACTTCTTTATTTTACCTTTCTTACCACCCTATTGGACATCCTGCATTAGCTCACCGTTGCTAACACAAACAAGTCACGTAGACCTCGTAGACCATCTTCTTGGTCTACGAGGCCTTTTTGCACCTGGAGAAGCAGAGAAGCATTATAAGAGTCATGTTCTTTGACTTATCCAGTGCTTTCAACACCATCCAGCCCTGTCTTCTAAGGGTTAAGCTTCTGGCAATGCAACTGCACCCTGATACTGCATCCCGTATCATGAACTACCTCACTGACTGGCCACAGTATGCCAGAGCGGATGGCAGTGCCTCTGAGGTGGAGATAACACCAGTGTACCTCAAGGAACTGTACTGATACAATTTCTTTTTACTCTATACACCTCAGACTTACGTTTTAACTCTGATTCATGCCACCTTCAAAAAGTTTTCCAACAACTCCTGTCTTTGTTGAATGCATCAACAAAGACAGGAGTAGAGATGACTGATAGAGAGCTTTATCACTTGGTGCAACAACATCATATAACACGAAGCTCAGTATCAGCAAGACCAACAGGCTGGCAGTGGACTACAAAAGGAACAGGAGGCCTCTGTCCCAGTTATCATCCAGGGAGAGGAAGTATAGAGGGTCAAATCAATAAAAAAAATGACACACAAAAGACACAGGGCTCACTGTTCTTCCTGAGGAGACTTCGATACTTCAGTCTGTGCAACAAACTCCTGCAGATCTTCTCTGGTCGCTAGTCCGTGGTAAACCCGTGCTCTGTTCTTTGCTGTGATGCGCTGGGGTGGTGGCATCAAAGGTAGCAAGGCCAGCAGACTCAACAAGCTGGTAAGGAAGGTAACCTCTGGGGTTGCTCTTATTATTATTATTATTATTATTTCCTCCCCTTGCGCTGCTGCAAAATTCTCCCCTCTGGGGATCAGTAAAGGCATATCTTATCTTATCTTTTATACTAAGATATAGCTGATTAAGGGAAATTGAAAGCAGGTGAGTAAGTAGGCTTGGAGGTCAGGTGGTGCAACAGGGTTATTGGAGGGCAGGATGGAGTGGCTGCATCTGGAATCACGAGAGTTAGTAACAGAGCATAGTAACACAACAAATGAATGATCAAGCCACAGTTTCCTCAACAAGCCATATATATGGTCCAGTCCTAATCTGAGCCTCATCCTGCTGCTAGCACTGAGTTTTACTTCTGTAATTGGATCTGATCTTGGGCTGCTGTTCACATTGACTGAAAACAAATTGGGCTAGAGGTGGATTTGAAACACATTTTAGTCAAAAAAGCACTTTTGGATAATTAGCCAAGTAAAAGCCAGTGCGTCCAAAAATGTTTCAATTTAGTGTGTGCAGTTTCAAGTGAAATTTGAAGACACTGTCAAATTAGATTTATTTTTTTCAGCACCGTCTTTTTAGGCTTTGCACAGAATATTGATGGATGAGGCCCATTGTGGAGCCTCCACAGCTCTCGCTCAGATCTAATATTCTAATGGCTAACTGCTCCGGAGCAGTAAAGCTTTCCTCTCACATGTCATGACCGCAGAGTGATCTCTCCCTGCCCTCCAGTCATCTTTTGATTGTTTCTCCATCTTTACAACCTCTGCAGTGAATAGATAGGAATAGGGTTATAGCTGTACTCTTGGGGACTCTCCTCTCTCTCTTTCTGCTCTTCACATTCTTTTTGTCTATCTACAGCTCAACTCTACTGCCAGTCTCTTTGCAACTCGTTCTACTATCTCTCCCCCCTCTCTCCCCTTCTGTCTTGTGCTCTCTGCTCACCAACCCTTCACTCCTTCTCTTCCCAGTATTCTTCCAGAAGGGAAGTGCCATTCTAATTACTCTAACCCTTTTGTTGTAAACTTCAGCCGCGGCCACTTTGAGGGGGGTCTGTTATCCCTGGATGGAGTAGCTTTCAGGGGCCGTAATGGCTTTTACCACTGTGTGTGTGTGTGTGTGTGTGTGTGTGTGTGTGTGTGTGTCACTGCCACAGATTGATCAGATAGCACACACACAGTATACTTGGCAGAGGCTCTCTGCACAAGGCAGGCACACAGGGAACATTTGGACATGGAGGGGTGGGTGGGTGGATGTTGAATTGAATGAAGAGGAGAAAGGTGGTGGGGGGCAGGGCTGTCTCCCTGCTTATCTGCCCTGCCTGCCTCTCTTTCTCTGTCCCCCAGGGGTGGGTGATGATGGTGTTTGTGACGCTCGATCTGTGTGTGTGTGTGTGTGTGTGTGTGTGTTCAGGGGTATGATGTGTTGCTCCATGTCAAAAGTCACCTCACCCCCGGGGCCTTCCTCACAGCAAACCCCCTGCGTCCCGCTGGAAGTTTTGTGATTGCGATGGTACGTGGCATTGTTTAAAGTCGACTCTTGGTTTCTCCCTATGTTTGAGAGATAACGACCCCTGGGCCATAAAACCACAGCAAGAAGAAAGAAAACCACCCACAATAACAAAAAAAACTTTGCTTCTCATTTTTCAGGGCTGACTCTAACAAGAGCAGACCCACTGAGAGTTGTGGCTCTTGCCACTTGTCTTTATTGTGTTTTAGGGCTCTGTGAGCGTCCCTCTGACAATCTCTGGGGTTTAGTTCAGAAAGACATCACTGAATCTCTAATACAATCAGCAGAACCACAGCTGGACCACCATGATGGCTAATTGCATCATGGAGTCAGTGATAAAGTCTGGAGTGGCCTGCTCTTCCTTTCTGGGAAGATGAGGCACTTTTTGTGACCTTTTTAACTTTTTTCTCTTCTTTTTTTCCATCTTAATGTTTAATGTTTGGTGAGAAAGAGAGTGATGGGTTTACAGTCAGTATGTAGCTCTGTAAAGACAAAAGGATGATATGTTTTTGGAATATATATTGTCAAAAGATCTGTTAATGTCATCTGTATATATGATCTGTGATCTGGTTAATGTTAAAATTGAGATCTCGGCTATAAATCGATCATGTTGTAAAGTAAACAGTGTTAGTGGGAATAGAAAATGTCTATTCTCACAGGCAATCGAGTCACAAACAGATATAATAAACTTGACTTGTGATTCTAGATTATTACAGCTTTTGCTCTATTGCTTAAGCCAGTGGTTCCCAATGTTTTTGTCTTTAAACAAATCAATGTATACCTGCAACCCCTGGCCAGACGTCATGGTAATAATGTGGAAATGAGCGGTGACTGATTTATTTAAAGCATTTGAAGGGCCTGGAGAGCTGAAAGTATCCATTGTTTCACAAGAAAGAAGCAAAAATGTAAATAAATAAATAATGAATAGTCAGAAAAAATGACATTGTTTTGTTTAGTAAAAAACAAGATTATCAGGTGTTTCAGCAAATATACCCCCCAAAATACTTTTGTCTACGCTTCATATGATTGGATGAAGGACCAAAATCTTAAACAGCATTGTAAACATTATCGACAGCGTTCTATGACCATAATACCTGGCTTAGTCACTTTATTAACCTGAAAGTATGGAGCTAAATCCAGGTCAAGTTTTGTTCATTTGAAAAAAACATTTCAACCTGAAAGTTCAAGTTGTGGTCTTGAACATTGAAAAATACAGCAATGTATTACAAATAAAAATAAGTGAATATTTTTCTGAATCCAACAAAGGAAAAATAGTAATAACAGCGTAGTTGTAGTTGTGATTAGGAAGGGGAAGAGCTTCTCACTGACCATTACAAGGGAATAGTGAGGTAGAGTGTCTTCAGAGACAGCAATTTACATAGCATTTACATAACCCCTCTGACCAGTGTTATATGTTTTATATGTTGTTTTTTTTCCTCCATCTGTCTCCTTCCACAATTTTACAACAGAAATCATTGTAAAGCATTATATTTCTCTCCTTATGCATACGTAACCAATACAACCAAAGTGTGGACAGTATTATAGAGAAGCATATATGTATTCCTATATACTGTACAGTACAGCAAATACAAATGTTTGTTACATGTAGGATTGCTCTACATTTACTATATGTACTGTGTATAAGATATTCTCTATTATGTATGTATGTTGCTATTTACAGAGTGTGTACACATACAGTATGTATGCACATGTGTGCCTTCCATTATAGTAGCTCATCCCTGTTGAATCGTGCGAATCTGCAGCGGGAACCAAAGCCTTCTCCCTTTGGGCAGTATTTATGGTAGCGCATGTAAAGGTATTTTCAGACACAAAAATGGTGCTTTAAATTTCAAATGGGATTTTAAAGTGGGGTTGAAAAGGAGAAGAAGCAAATCTGTGGAGGGTTTCACTCCACTCTCCACCCCTCCTCCTCCTCCTCCTCCTCCTCCATCTCTCCTCTCCCTTTCTCTCTTGTCAACCTTTTCAAAAAGCATCTATATTCTCACACCAGGCTGTAGGGGCATGTTGTCATGTTGCTATGCTACCTGAATGTCAAGCAGAATGTCAGAGTAATGGCAGGGTGTGAATGTACAGTAAAGATGGAGCTTCTTCTGACCAGAGAGCCTGCCAGGAAAAATAATTTGGCAGCAAAGAAACGCCATAATAATTAGACTTTTTATAAGCAACTGGAACCCTAATTATGAAATCTAACTTACTGGATACTCTACTTATGTTGAAAATGAAATACCACTGAGTAGCATTGGGACATTTTACCTATTTTTTTTTTTTGCTTACCGTCTAATCATTTCAATTACGAGAAGTTTACAATTTCAGGAAATTTCAGTGTGCGAGGTCTGCATTCACTCATTTGACTTTTTCTTCCTTTGATAATGTGACTGACAGGATGTAACCATGGGAGATGTTGGTTCATTATCTTTGATACAAGGAGCCCACATCTTGGTGTCTGAATTTAACAAACGTAGTTTAACACATTTAGGAGTAGTGATATTAATAGTAGTAGTAGTATAAAGAAGTAAAAAGTATGTGCAGAGAGTAGATTGTGGTGGATGAATGGGTCAAACTCAGGGCTGTTACAGCAGACTGGCATTTGAGATCTGTGAGAAGACTATTTCTACCGTTAGCTAACTTGTTTTTTTCAGTTTTCACTTGCAGTATGTTTAGGTTTATGCAACACTCCACTCAAGAGTTGCCTCGAAGCGTGTGATGGGCTTTCCTATCCTGTGACAAAAGGGTGTGGGTGAAGCATTAAGCTGCTACATTTGACTCATTTAGCGGCTGGCTTGTCAGCTAGCTAGCTTGCTAATTCCACCTTTGCTTACACACACTGGTTACAGAAATGGTGGCCTACAGCACTGCTGAGGTGAAGGGACGATGGGATGCGCTAGCTTGCTAATTATTGTTTCATTGTGTACTGATTAACAGTAAATTCATAAAATTCAGTGTCACCAGTCACCAAAACAGGAAAAGAAAATGTTATTTCTTTAAACTAATTGAATTACACATAAATGGTGTGCCTACTGTGATTGGTTCGAATTGGACCAGAAATGTCCAAACCACTTTATAATATTCTGCTACCTTTATGTATGTAAAGGGAACAACAAATTAGAAACACTTCTATAGTATATACCTATATGAAATGTACACATTTGTGAAAATTTTAACTGAACATTATAAAAATGACAAAGGTCCCAAGGCTGGAGTCGAACTCATGTTATTGTGGTCACATGTCATGCACTGCAGCCACTCAGCTACCAAGGTGCCCTCATCATAATCTCAAAAATTGCATAGCTTTAGGAAATAAAGAGGCCACTGAGTGTATTAAAATTTGAAGTATTCAGTAGTGGTTTCATTTCAAAATGAAGTATTCACTCGCTCATAAAATTATTATAGTATTTTCTTCTGCTTCCATACAAAGAGCAGCATGAAGAGTTGGAGGTACTGCTGCTGCTCTGCTTAAAAAGACTAAATATTGCTTCAAAGGTGTGCGGTGCTAAGAATAGTGGTTAAATGTTGAAATTACAATCAAGCTTTCCATCAAATACCTTCGAGATAATTTAATGGTGATGGTGCTCATTATGGTGACATTAATGCTGACGATTATCATCATAGCTGGCTTAGATTTGATTCTCTTTAAGTACAGTGAGCTCCTCGCCATACAAACCTACACAGTCCTTTAACTTTACCCACATTTTATTTGGATTAATTGAAAAATTACCATAACCTGCGGCTATTACTGTTATTACAGTTTGGTGAAATTGCCCTCATAGCGGGTTGGGGATGGAAGCCGCTTCTTTCACCCCTCAACTCCCCCACCTCCTCCCTCAGCCTCCGTCCCGGCCCAGGCAGGGCACAGCAGAAGTAGATAACAGAGATGTAAGATGTAGAAATGTAGTACAGTGCACGAACGAGATGACAAGATGGCTTGAAAGGTTTACCAGTGGAGGTGGGGAGGGGTGGGATGATGGAGAGAAGGATTCACAGTTAAAATGACAGAGCAGGAGATGGAGGAGATATTGGTGGGGGGGTTGGGCTGTGGAGTCAGTGATGGAGTGGTGAGATGAGATGGCTGCTGTTGATTTCTGTGGACGTCTGGAGCGCCGCTGGTCGCCAGTATTTGTGAAGGAGAGAGGAGAAAAGCTGTTGGATCACATGTCATATGGCGAATATAGACACATTTATAGAAAGACTGATTTATAAAGACACTTGACGGCGTTGTGGTGTTGATGGCCTCCTGTGTCACACGTACCTGGAGAATTGGATCATCATGATGAACTGCACTGGAGGAGTCTCCTCAATCCCCAAAGCGAAGTGTAGAAACCTGCAACATGTATTCATGACACTATTTTTTACACCCATGCTTCATGGAGTTACATAAGCACATACAGTACGACGCACCACTATAGGCCCCTGCAGCTGCTAGAGGAATGGACTAAAAACTGATTCTGTGTATGTCTGTAGTATCTCCCTATCATCCCAGACTAATTATCAACTCCTATTTCACTTCATGGACAAAATTAGAAACTTGTTTTTCGATCTCGGCCATCACAGTGATGTGTTCTTTTTTTTGTGCGGATGTGTTTTTCTGTGACATCAAGGCTCACAATCTCATTTTCTGCTCTGAATTACTGTCTAATGAATGTAAGGTTTTGGATTTGGAGAGAGGCAGACTAGCTAATGGGTTTGTTAGTTTGTTGAGTAGCATGCCACACTCATTATTGCTTTCAGTGCTGTGATTAACTTGATTTGCAGGGCAAATCCATCCGAGAGAAGATGATGTGCTCACATATATAAATGCACGCATGCCCGTAATGTAATAATCCGATTTAATAAGTTATTAATATAGTTTGGTGCTCAGTTGGAAATAGAAAAGTGGACGGCTGAAAACACTATGGCAACTGATGATCGTGTTGTGATTGATTTAATTTAATTTAGTAAGGGAACATGATGTTACAACAGTGACTAACAAGATAAGAAAGTCACTTAGGGGCACCTCTGGTTAAAAAAAAGAGTTATATCACTGCCGCGCTCCTCCCTTTTAAAAGCCCACATACAATTTCTCATTATTTTTTAAAGATTATTTTTATGGTATTTCTGCTTTACTAGCCTGGTTATAAAAGAGCAGAAGAGAAGGCAGGAATGATATTCGCGAGGGAAAAAAACGCAGAATTCTAGCTTGAATATATCCTACTGGGCCTCAAGGACATTGCATATTGCATCATTATTCTAGGACACCGTTTTTTTTTTTTTTTTTTAAAGTGAGAATGTCGTATAACAAAAGCTCTCGAAAGTCCTATAAAGCATGCAATGACAACAAATCTATTCCGGGATGGTGCTTTCGGGGTGATGAAAAAGATCTGAAATGAGTAAGATGCGAGTAAAAGAGAGGATGAAGTCACTCAAGAATGTTGTGCCGAGAAGAAGATGGCACAATGTGACAGTCACGTGTTAGTCAGTGCTTTGTTTGGGAAGACAGTGATGCTACTGTAACCGTCACACTGTCAGTGACCACGATGGAGGCAGCTTTAACAATGACAGTTAGCTGCCGAGATGAAACGATGATGTGGGTTTTCACTCGTCTCTTTCATCTTCAGCTATGTGTCTGAGGGAGGTCCCTAAACGTCTTCTTAATGGTGTCACACCGTGGCGATTATCAAGCGTCCCCGCTTCTTCGTCAAGCCCGAGGCTGTCACCAGAAATGTCAGATGCGTCCCGTGTTACTAGTCATCAAGAGAGTTACGGCAGAGAGGACAGCTGTACAGTGCTGTCTTTAAGGTTAGCCATCTGGACAAAGACCAAGTCACTCTGCCTGCCCATGCCTTGATGTGTGTGTGTGTGTGTGTGTGTGTGTGTGTGTGTGTGTGTGTGTGT
>NW_022280652.1:21681-22391 GCF_004355925.1 Anarrhichthys ocellatus | reverse complement strand
GACAGACAGACAGACAGACAGACAGACAGACAGACAGACAGACAGACTGACTACATGCAGATGGATGGATGTGGAACTAAGGGAAGGATTAATGAATGGACGCCAGACTAGAGACGGTGTCAGACCTTAATGTTATTAGTCGGTCGGAAGGCTTCAGAGTCATCTGAGAGCGTTTCTTAAGAGAATGTAAATCACAGCCTGTCTGGTTAAATATGAATACAAATATTAAGGAGCAGCATTTGACCTCGCTCGGCTCTAAAGGGCGTATTTTATAAGTTAAAGAGAGACGATTTATTTATTTCAAATCCAATTGATTTTCAAATACAACAATTATCTTACGAATGTCTCAAGTTATTTATTTCATTATCCAGTCAACAGTTGTAGCCTATAAATTCACATTCCGAGCCTTTGCTTGGGGGGAGGAATATTAAATCATGTGTTTCTGTGGCCCAGAAAGAAGTCGCTTTTAAATACACCAAATACCGGAAGAAGCGAAAAAGTACCGGCCATATTTACGTTATTATTGCTGCGTTTGCGGCCCTGATTAAATGCGCAGAATTATTATCTTGCATCTTTTTTTCTGTAGATGATTATGTGGCATAATAACTCGTGCTGTAGCCTACATCCCCCATGTATCCGAGCTGTTGTCCCGTCATATCTCTATGGTGATAATTGATTTATACTGGCTCCTTTGACAACATACGTTATGT